>NC_090657.1:97402258-97702258 GCF_040937935.1 Hyperolius riggenbachi
GATTGGACCATGCGATAGAGTGAGGTGCAAAAATGAAATCATGCCTAGCAGAGGATGGTTTCACAGTGCTAAATGCTAGGCTGGCTGTGGTGCAATTGGTTAGTGTGTCTGGCTGGTAACAGCAAGGTTACAGGTTCAATTCCATCCAGGCATGTCTTTTCCTTTTGCGTTCAACAGTTGTCCAAACAGAGCCAACAGAGCCCCAGATAGCCATGTAGAGTTAGGTCACAGCTAGCCTGGCTGTGGTGCAATTGGTTAGTGCGTCTGGCTAGTAACAGCAAGGTTACAGGTTCGATTCCATCCAGGCATGTCTTTTCCTTTTGCGTTCAACAGTTGTCCAAACAGAGTCAACAGAGCCCCAGATAGCCATGTAGAGTTAGGTCACTGCTAGCCTGGCTGTGGTGCAATTGGTTAGTGCGTCTGGCTGGTAACAGCAAGGTTACAGGTTCGATTCCATCCAGCATGTCTTTTCCTTTTGCGTTCAACAGTTGTCCAAACAGAGCCAACAGAGCCCCAGATAGCCATGTAGAGTTAGGTCACAGCTAGCCTGGCTGTGGTGCAATTGGTTAGTGCGTCTGGCTGGTAACAGCAAGGTTACAGGTTCGATTCCATCCAGGCATGTCTTTTCCTTTTGCGTTCAACAGTTGTCCAAACAGAGCCAACAGAGCCCCAGATAGCCATGTAGAGTTAGGTCACAGCTAGCCTGGCTGTGGTGCAATTGGTTAGTGTGTCTGGCTGGTAACAGCAAGAGGTTTGATTCCACCTCCAGGCATGTCTTTTCCTTTTGCGTGCGCGCGCTGCGCCATTGAACCCCATGGGGGTATTTTGCGTGCGTAAAACTTTACGCCATGCAAAACTTTGTGCTCGGTGTTTGGACAACTGTTGAACTCAAAAGGAAAAGACATGCCTGGATGGAATCGAACCTGTAACCTTGCTGTTACCAGCCAGACACACTAACCAATTGCACCACAGCCAGGCTAGCTGTGACCTAACTCTACATGGCTATCTGGGGCTCTGTTGGCTCTGTTTGGACAACTGTTGAACGCAAAAGGAAAAGACATGCCTGGATGGAATCGAACCTGTAACCTTGCTGTTACCAGCCAGACGCACTAACCAATTGCACCACAGCCAGCCTAGCATTTAGCATTGTGAAACCATCCTCTGCTAGGCATGATTTCATTTTTGCACCCTCACTCTATCGCATGGTCCATGGTCCAATCACAAAGCCCTGCACACCAGCATGTGTCTCATATGACTGTCTACAAGTAAGATTTAGGTTAGCAGTCTATTTAGTGTGTGTTTGGTGGTATGGTGGTGAGCAATAGCTGTCTTCCATGTGGTTGGCCTGGGTTTGATCCCTGGACATGTCATGAATGTGAGTATGGTTTTGAAATACTACAGATCTCTGGGGAGAGAGAGAGAGAGAGAGAGGGAGAGAAGAGAGAGAGAGAGAGAGAGAGAGAGAGAGAGAGAGGGAGAGGAGAGGAGAGAGAGAGACGAGAGAGAGAGAGAGAGAGAGAGAGAGAGAAGAGAGAGAGATGAGAGAGACGAGATGAGAGAGAGAGGAGAAGTGAGAGAGAGAGAGAGAGAGAGAGAAGGAGGAGAGGAGAGAGAGGAGGAGGAGGAGGAGGAGGAGGAGGAGGGAGGAGGAGGAGAGGAGGAGAGGAGGAGGAGGAGGGAGGAGGAGGAGGAGGAGGAGGAGGAGGAGGAGGAGGAGGAGGAGGGAGGGCGGCTGTGCTATTCATTTTAGGCATCTAGAGGGATAGAAACCCTTACAAACCTGAAACAGTAAAATTTCGGTTGGAGACACGAAATTCGTCATTACGGGAGTGAAATTTCGATTACGAAATTGTAAATTACGATTTGAAAATTAATTACGAAATTACGAATTTGGGTCGTAATGTTAAATTCGCATTCGTAATAAAAGCAGTTCGAAATTTCGAAAATTTCGGCTCATCTCTAAGTCCTGCAGCAGCCAGCCAATCACCATATGGGGACTGAAGCCACATGGTGAATGGCCAGGTGCAGGACTACAACAAACTAACGGAAGAAGTGAAGGAGCGATCGCCGGCCCGGGACAAGGTAATGTATGCATATGCACACATCCTACCTCCACCTAATCCTACTCCCTCCAGTGTCCCGCTGCCTCTCTCCCCCGACCCCCGCTGCCTAACACTAGCCCCCCGCATTGACTTCGATTATATAACGCTATTTAGCTATATTTGTATAGCACTTGTCTCCAGTCCGACTCAAAGCGCTTGCGAGGCATGAACCAGAGTGCACTCAGTAGGCAGTAGCAGTGTTAGGGAGTCTTGTCCAAGAACTCCTTACTGAATAGGTGCTGGCTTAATAAATAGGAAGAGCCGAGATCTGAACCCAAGTCAGCTATGTAATTTAAACAAGCTCTTTAAAGCGGAACTAAAGAAAGAAAAAACAAAAAGAGTTTCACTTACCTGGGGCTTCTGCCAGTCCCCTGCAGCTGTCCTGTGCCTGCGACGTTCGCAAACGATCCTCCGGTCCCCCGCTACGGCTCCGTTTTTTCACCGCCAACTTACTTGCGCCTGCACTGCCCTGGCCACACGCATCCTCGCTCCCTGCTCAAGTTGCCGGGCACGCCCTGCGCAGTACAAGAAAATCTTGCGATAATGGGAGCGCATATCTCGCGATAATGGGAGCGCATATGAGGATGCGCCCAGCCAGGTGGTAACGACATGGGCACAGGGAGACTGGCAGAAGCCCCAAGTAAGTGAAACTCTATTTTTTTAATACTTCAGTACTAACTGTTTTGCATTCAGACTCACCAGATTCAAAGTTTCAGACTGCAGCTGTCATTTTTATGTAGAGGTTGCAGTCATATCACACAGAAGCTTCCCAAACTTGCCCAAGCTGGTCGGCCACCCCCTGGTACAAGTGACTAATTTTACATGCCTCTTGTAGGTGGCCTCCAGTTGTTGATCTCTGAGCTACATTTCTGCTTGAGCCACTGTACAAATATTGGACATCAATCACAAACACAGGATGTGAATCATACAGGCTGCTTTTAAATGCAGACAAATGTCAGAGTTTATAGTGCACATTCAGAATAGCCGCCTGTTGGTAATTTTCTATTACCAATATACTACTATTTGCATCCCAAATCTCCTAACACTAACCCCCCACCCAAAGCAAAGCCCTATCTATTCTCCTTCCCGTGTTTTCCCGGAAATAAGACAGTGTTTTATATTAATTTTTGCACCAAAAAGTTGTGCTAGGGCTTATTTTCAGGGTTTGCCATATTTCTATGAACACTCATGTTCCTGTGCTGTGTGTCGTCGTGCCTTTCCCACTGTGCCACCTCTTCCTCTGCTGGATCCACCTCTTGTGTGTCCATGTCCACCTTGTACCTTTGTGTCCTCCTGGTATTATACCTCCCAACTTTTTGAGATGAGAAAGAGGGACACTTAAACCACGCCCATGGCCACATCCCTGATTACGCCCCCATCACACCCCTAGTCACGCGCATCAAAGATTTCATAAGAAAAATATGTTGTTCTATAATTCAAACCACACTGGTCCTTTCTATCCTGGTTCATTTTCCTTCATATTAACATTTGAAAATTAGTAATATATCAATTTAAAGGCTGGGAATAAAGTTTAGAGTCAAACACATGTTTTAGTAGAGAAATATATTTATTTTACATAGAAAGAGGGACAAAGTCCTGAAATAGGGACAGTTGGGAGCTATGCTGGCATACCTATGTCCTCCTCTATCCCCTGTCCTCCTGGTGTCCCCCATGCCTTCCAATGTCCCCATACATCCTCCTCTTACCCCTAGCTCCATGCCGCACTGTCCCTGTGTCCTCTGATGTCCCCCTGCATCATCTTTTTTCCCCAACTTCATGCCGCTGTGTCCCCGATCTTCAGTCTATGAGGAATAAGTATGGCAACTTGTGTTTCTACTGGAGCTGATGATGTTGCTGAGTAGCGGTGAGTGGAGGGATTGCCCAATGATGGAGCCATGGTCCTGCCTGCGAGGCCATTGGCTCCAGTAGAAACACAAGTTGCCATACTTTTTCCCCGTTACCACTTTCAAGGGATGCATAGCCCCCAACCGTCCCGTTTTCGGCGGGACAGTCCCGATTTGGGGGGGCTGTCCCGCTATCCCGTTATGACCCCCCAGTGTCCCGGGCGGCTGGGGGGTCAGATGTGCAAAAAAAATGATCGAGGACCCAGCTGGCGGATGCGGTGTGTGGGATGCGGGTTTTGGATAATATTGTCCCTCCCTCCCTCCGAATGTGCCCCCCAGTGTCCCCCTGTATGTAGAAATTAGGAGCGCAGCGGAGAGCGGGCAGTCTTACCATTCCTCCTCGTACCGGGCATCTCTTGCTTCCATCTACTTCCTGTGATGTCACAGGAAGCGGAGAAGACCAGATGACCGGTACGCGATAAGGAATGGTGAGTGCCTGCCCGCTGCGCTCCTAATTTCTACATACAGGGGGACACTGGGGGGCACATTCGGAGGGAGGGAGGGACAATATTATCCAAGACCCGCATCCCACACACCGCATTCCGCCGGCTGGGTCCTCGATCATTTTTTACCTCCTCACCCTGGGCTCACTTACCCTTCTCCCCACCCACAATTATTTTTTTTAATAAAGGAGATATATAATGATTGACTAGGGGTGTGTCAGGGTGTGTGGTTGGGGGTGTGGCTTAAGTGTCCCGCTGTCTCATCTCAAAAAGTTGGGAGGTATGGGGATGTATTACTTTCATGGAAAGAGGGTAACACTAACCCCCCTCCCCTAGAATACCTGCGTATCTATAATCCTGCAAGCTAGAGATGTGTTATGTCCCTATGGGGGGGGGGAGGCGGAGCGGCATGGGTGTGACGTCACACCGCAGGCGAGGTGCGTGGAGAGAACAATGCTTTTGGCCATCAGTCAATGGGAGGGGTTGAGGGCTGCTGTATACATGCTGCATTTTTAGCAGAGGCAGTCATTAAAAATACCTCTACTTACACGCCTAACATTAACCCTCAGGGCTTGGCTATTTTATAGCTGAACCTCATTCATATCCTCTCACACTACATGGTTAGCCCTGCCAATATCTGAGTTTAACTACATTGGGCATGATTCACAAAGATTTTTCAACTATTTTCACCTTATTTATGTAACTTTTTTTTAAGCTCCCAAAGAGCAAACATATTATAATTAAGGTACGAAAAGTAATATTGAAATTAAGTTAATCAGAAAAAACTTACTGTGATACTTTGAGTGATTATTTTTCATGTAAATGTAATGAAACATTATCTTTATCAGTTAGGTGATAAATATTAAGTCATTTAAGAAGTTTTGCAAATAGAGCCCATTGTAGTCAAACTCATAACTGATCCCCTCACGCTAAACAACCAGCCCTGCCGATATCTGAGTTTGCATACATTTACCGATCTGGGTCAAGCCACTAATTTGCACTGCAGTCTACGGAGGCACAGAGTAGCAGCTAGTGGCACCACATCAAAATCAACTGCTTCGGTGTTCGTAACCAGCGCATGTCTGCGTTTGAAACAGGGTAGCCCAGTGGAAAAACGTTGTGACTGGTTACACTCAGATGTGACTAAGTATGGGCCACCTCTGTACCCCCCATGCCAAGCACCAGCAAGTGCACAAGAGCAGCTGACAGGTGGTAAATTCTCTACCTTCAGCCTCCCATGTGAAAGTCGGTACAAAAATCATCCAACTCCGACTCCTCAGTTTATGAAACCACCAACCCTGACTCTAGGTACCCAAAATGGCTCAGACTCCTCGACTCTGACTCCTTAGTCTAATAAATACTTACCTGGGCTGTGGATTTGGTAAAAAAAATCATCCGCCTCCTGACTCCGACTCCTCAGTTTATGAAACCACTGACTCCAACTCTGACTCCAGGTACCCAAAATTGCTCCGACTCCTCGACTCCAAATCCACAGCCCTGGTGAAAGAGGCCTAATAATAACTATCGTCAGGGGCGTAATAATAGACCCTGCAAGGGATGCAGCTGCAGGAGGGCCGAGAAGCTTCAGGGGACCCGGTGGGGGAGGAGTTTCTTTTCCCTGTCCTTAGAGACTGACAACTAAGGGTATGGAGAAAAAAAATCTGCTCTCTACACATTTTCTAATGACTGCATCAGCTCAGCCACTGATAAGGAATCGTACAAAGTGTGGCAGACACAGATTTGCAGACAGTCCCTATTCAGTGTTCAGTAGGGTCAAGGGGGGCCCCCATCCAAAGTTTCGCAGGGGGGCCCAATGAGTTCTAGTTACGCCACTGTCTATCGTTATTGATACCTTTCAATATAGATGTGCAAGACAGATTTTTAACTTAAAAATAATGGCTGCTGAGACACATTGTACAAATTTGGTATGAAAACACATTATTGGGAAAATGATCACAAAAACAGTAAGAACATTATGTCCCACTTACAGAGCTGCAGTAACTTTTTGTTACAGCTATAGCTTAGCGTTATGCAAATAGCGTAAGTATGTTATGCAAACAATGTATATGTTACGGCCAGAACCCGAAGTGTGGCCACTTCTAGTTCTGGCCAGCCACTTCGGGTTCTGGCCGGCCAATGCGCGAAGTGGCCGCAGCGCTGCGGCCAATGTGAGAAATGTTTTGTTGACGCCGTCTCGCCGCGGCCAAATTGATGACAAACTTGCTTAATTTTAATGAAATGTAGCCGGCGGCAATGTCATAGATGAAGCCGCCGGCTTTCGCGCACTGCCTCTCCCCGATCCACCCTCCCTCCTCTCCCCGCCTCCCATTACAATACATAGCAGCCGGGCGGGGACATGCAGCCGGAGAGTCGTTCGTCGCGGCAGGGGAATCCTGCCGTTCCTGCAGAGCGGGTGCTGGCAGAAGCGATGTCTGCAGCCTCCCCCGCTCTGCTGCCCCTGCTGCGACGAACGACTCTCCGGCTGCATGTCCCCGCCCGGCTGCTACGTATTGTAATGGGAGGCGGCGAGAGGAGGGAGGGGGGGATCGGGGAGAGGCAGTGCGCGAAAGCCGGCGGCTTCATCTATTCTATGACATTGCCGCCGGCTACATTTCATTAAAATTAAGCAAGTTTGTCATCAATTTGGCCGGGCGAGACGGCTGTAAACATTCCATTTCTCACATTGGCCGCAGCGCTGCGGCCACTTCGCATATTGGCCGGCCAGAACCCGAAGTGGCCGGCCAGAACTAGAAGTGGCCACACTTCGGGTTCTGGCCGTAACATATACGCCACCCATATTACATGGATTATATTAGCCAATTACGCATGTTATATGGACAACAGACAGACACATATGCTGTCTACATAAGGCACTAATGCTACCTAGTTACATAACGTGCATTATGTAATTTGCATATTTCACACTGACATTTATGTCTGTGCAACATGAGTCCTTTCACGCTGCATCAGTTGCATTGCTGAATAACTCTGCATTGTCAACTCACTGCCCATACAATTCTATGAGCCTGTTCACAATTCGGAGTTGTAATGGATCATGTTATTCTATTTTTGTGCATGCTGGCTTTGATTTAAGATCTATATCCAGTCTCCATTGAGTTCACACTCATTATAATGCGTGCGTTATGTCTAAATGTTACTCCAATGTTAATAGCTGCAATCAGTGTTTGAGTTGGACACATAGATAATAGCTGGAACCATTGCATTGAGTTAGACACACAAACACAAAAGGGGCTTCAGGGGTTTCAATGCAGCTGTTTTGTGTATATATCCTGGTATATGAACATGTGCATGCAATCTAGATGCTGCTCCAGTTGAAATCCTTACCTGCCTTCCCCTGCACCTAGCTGCTGATTTGGTTTCTGCTGCTGCACCTTCTAGGTCCCCTTCCTAGCCTCTTTCTTCTTTCACAAGTAACCCCAAATCACCTAACCTCATACCCATTCACTCCACTTTTAAATATTCTCTCCCTGACTACTGTGGTCTTTAGAATACTTGTCTGCTCCAAAACTAACCTCTGTTTACAATGTTTTTCTGTCTAAATCTTTTAACATGCTGAAACCTGAAGAGTAGTGATGGTCATGTCTAGGAGAACTCATGGAGAAGCATATGATCAGTTTGGTCAGGTGATAGATATATACTGTAGGTCTCCTATTGCGTCTATTTGAAAAGGGCTCCTGGAAAAAAGGGCTCCTGGTGTAGCCCATATATACCAAATTCGGCTACAAAAAGAGCGCCTGGTGCAGCCCATATCCCAACTTCGGCTACAAACGGCACATGGTGTAGTCCATATATGTCAACTTTGGCTACAAAGGGTGCCTGGTGTAGCCCATACCCAAAATTTGGCTACAAAGGGCACATGGTGTAGTCCATATATGCCAACTTCGGCTACAAAGGGTGCCTGGTGTAGCCCATATATGCCAAATTTGGCTACAAAGGGCACGTTTCAGCTACAAAGGGCGCGTTTCTGCACGATCACCGTGCGATAGGCGCCCAGTGATAAGCGTGCCACCCTAACTAACCAATAACACACAAACACAAGGTAGAGAATGCGAACGCTTGCTAACGGTTACCTCACCGAGCCTACAGCAAGCGTCCGTACAAGACAAGACAGAGAGGAGGAGCGGCCAGCAGCAACCGCAGCTCTGGTCTACACTCCCAGACAGAGTTCAGAAGGAACCACCGCTGCTACCGCTAGAGCGAGTGCGATCCAGACAGACAAACAGATGGGGCTACCAGTAGCAACCGCTGCTCTGGTTAGCACCCCTGAGGCAGAATACAGAAGGAGGCACTGCCACTACCACTAGGGCAAGTGCGATCCAAGCAGATGGAGCAGCCAGTAGCAACCGCAGCTCTGGCCTACACTCCCAGACAGACAGAACGATTTTCTGTCGACCACCGCTGGCGACAGGACAATCGCAATGGAGAGCAGAATACAGAAGGAGGCAATGCCACTACCACTAGGGCGAGTGCGATCCAGACAGATGAACAGAAGGGGCTACCAGTAGCAACCGCTGCTCTGGTTAGCACCCCCAGACAAACAGAACGATTTGCTGTCGACTGCCGCTGGCGACAGGACAAACGCAGCAGAGAGACAACACAGACAAAACAGATAAAGCAACCTGACTGCACTAGAAGAGCTGCCTAGTGCAGTCCCAAGAATTACTCTAAGGTAAACTTTGACAAACAGGCAAGGCTGACACTCTAGGAGTGTTTGTCAGTAACAAACCATGAAAAAGACCAGCAAAGGATTCTGGGAGAAAAAAAAAATAACATTTATATTGCGCTTTTCTCCTTGCGGACTCAAAGCGCCATGGTATTTATACTGCCAGCCTTCAAAGGAGGCAGCTAGGCAATTTGCATGACAAGTGTATGCAAATTCTTCAGCAGCAGAGCAAGTCTGAAACTTGCAAAGTAAAGACAAATCTCTTTTCCAGAGACCTGCAGCCCTCAGACTTAAGGAATGGTCAAACAGCTGTCTGTCTGTGCAGACAGCTGAGCGGATCATTACACCTCCCCTGATGGTGCCTAATCCTAACCCCCCATTTGGTGCCTAACCTTAAGACTCCCCAGGTGGTGCCTAACCCCAAGACTCCCCTGGTGGTGCCTAACCCCAAGACTCCCCTGGTGGTGCCTAACCCCAAGACTCCCCTGGTGGTGCCTAATCCCAAGACCCCCCAGGTGGAGCCTAACCCTAAGACTCCCCTGGTGGTGCCTAACCCTAAGACCCCCTCCCCCACCATTGAATCAAAAATCTCTGCTATAAAAGGGCGCCCTTTTTTAGCAGAATCAAAAACCTTGTAGCCTAAAACCTTGTAGCTGAATAAAAAATATGGGCTACAAAGGGGTGCCCTTTTGTAGCCGAAAACCTTGTAGCCGAATAATAAATATAGGCTACAAAGGGGTGCCCTACTGTAGCCGAAAACCTTGTAGCCGGGGAAAAAAAATATGAGCTACAAAAGGGCACCCGCTTGTAGCCTATATCAAAACTCGGGAGCCCTTTTCACCACCTTGTATCCCATATTTGCAGAAATAACATTGATGTCTATGGAGTAGCCCTTTTCATATAGGCAGCTCAGGAGCCCTTTTCAACGGATTCCCTCCTGCTTGCTAGTCATGATCATGTTCTTAAGCAGAATGTGATCACAGCAAATCATAGTTTTGCAAATCGATCAGCTGATCAAACTGATCAGAATCATGTTTTTCACCAAGTACACCAAGAAATGTACCCGAAATTGATTTTGGAAAACCAGTAGCAAAATGGTGCATTTAGCATACAGTGGAAATACAGTAGGTACATACAATGCATACAGCTACTTACAGTAGGTACATACAGTAGATACAGTAAATATATCACATGCCTCTCTATGAGTTCTCCTAAACATGACCGTCACTACTGAATAGCACTCCCTACCCTTAGGGGCGGCGCCAGGGGGGTGCTCAAGCACCCCCTAGAATTGTCCAAGCACCCCCAAAGCACCCCCTGGCGTGAACTGACTTCAGGCGTCTAAGAGACGCCGAGTCAGTTCACAGCGGCAGCCCGGAGCAGCAGGCAGGGCTACGGTAAGATGGCCGCCCGAAGCCCTACTCTGCAGACTTCGAGTCTGCAGTGCAAGGCTTCAGGCGGCCATTTTCCCGTAGCCCTGCTCTCAGCATTCAGGCAGGAAGTAACGTGACGTCCGGAAAGAAGAGGATCGTGGGAGCTGCGCGCCACAAGGAGGTTGGGACAGGAGGTCGGGAAAGAAGGTCTTCTGGCTGTAGGTGAGTAAATGGGTTTTTCTTTTCTTTTTCAGGTGGTACTGCTGATTGTGGTCAGAACTGCTGAGGAAGGATTGTGCATATTGTGGTCATATCTGCTAACGATTGTGCATATTGGGGTCATATCTGCTAAAGATTGTGCATATTGGGGTCATATCTGCTAACGATTGTGCATATTGGGGTCATTTCTGCTAACAATTGTGCATATTGGGGTCATATCTGCTACCAATTGTGCATATTGGGGTCATATCTGCTACCGATTGTGCATATTGGGGTCATATCTGCTACCGATTGTGCATATTGGGGTCATATCTGCTACCGATTGTGCATATTGGGGCCATATCTGCTACCGATTGTGCATATTGGGGCCATATCTGCTACCGATTGTGCATATTGGGGCCATATCTGCTAATGATTGTGCATATTGGGGCCATATCTGCTAATGATTGTGCATATTGGGGCCATATCTGCTAACGATTGTGCATATTGGGGCCATATCTGCTACCGATTGTGCATATTGGGGCCATATCTGCTACCGATTGTGCATATTGGGGCCATATCTGCTACCGATTGTGCATATTGGGGTCATATCTGCTACCGATTGTGCATATTGGGGTCATATCTGCTACCGATTGTGCATATTGGGGTCATATCTGCTACCGATTGTGCATATTGGGGTCATATCTGCTACCGATTGTGCATATTGGGGCCATATCTGCTAACAATTGTGCATATTGGGGCCATATCTGCTAACGATTGTGCATATTGGGGTTATTGAACGTATTTTTTGTTCAAATCTGCTCACATTACGTGTATTTTCTTGAGAAAACCTGCACAATTATGTGAATTTTCTGGGGAAAGGGTCACCAAAACTTAGGCCCTCTGTCTTTGCGTTGCACTTTTAAAAGGAACCCGAGGTGAGAATAATATTGAGGCTGCCATATTTATCTCCTTTTAAGTAATACCAGCTGCGTGGCTGCCGTGTTGGTCCTCTGCCTCTAATTCTTTCAACCATAGACCCTGAACAAGCATGCAGCAGGTCAGGGGTTTCTGACAATATTGTCAGAACTGACAAGATTATCTGCATGCTTGTTTCTGGTGTAATTCAGTTCACTACTACAGCCAAATAGATCAGCAGGGCTGCCAGGCCACTAGAATTGTTTAAAAGGAAATAAATATGGCAGCCTCCATATCACTCTCACCCCGGGTTCACTTTAAATTACAGTTAGCCCCGCCCTCATCTCGTCATGACCACGCACATTTTAGGTTTAACCACTTAAGGACCGCTCCCAGCCGATGGGCGGCGGCAAAAACCGGGCCCAAACGACTGCAATACGCCCATCGGCGGGGGCGGCTGCGGGCGTGGTTATGCGGCGATCGCGTCATTCGTGACGCGATCAGCCGCCGGCGACTGGCTCCGCCCCCCTCTCGCTGTTACCCGCCAGCCGTTCGGAAGCGCCGGCGGGTTACTAGCA
This sequence comes from Hyperolius riggenbachi, assembly GCF_040937935.1. Taxonomy (NCBI): domain Eukaryota; kingdom Metazoa; phylum Chordata; class Amphibia; order Anura; family Hyperoliidae; genus Hyperolius; species Hyperolius riggenbachi. The sequence goes on from NC_090657.1 coordinate 97,414,459, forward strand.
CCCGGATCGCCGCATGTACATTGTATAATAGGCTTTGTAATGTATACAAAGCCTATTATACAGGCTGCCTCCTGCCCTGGTGGTCCCAGTGTCCAAGGGACCACCAGGGCAGGCTGCAGCCACCCTAGTCTGCACCCAAGCACACTGATCTCCCCCCCCCTGCCCCCTGATCGCCCACAGCATCCCTCAGACCCCCCCCTGCCCACCCCCTAGACCACTGTTTGCACCCAGTCGCCCCCCTAATCACCCATCAATCACTCCCTGTCACTATCTGTCAACGCTATTTTTTTTTAACCCTAAACTGCCCCCTGCTCCCTCCTGATCACCCCCCCCCCACCCCTCAGATTCTCCCCAGTCCCCCCCCCTGTGTACTGTATGCCTATCCCCCCTGTAATAACCCACTGATCACCTGTCAATCAACCATCAATCACCCCCTGTCACTGCCACCCATCAATCAGCCCCTAAACTGCCCCTTGCGGGCAATCTGATCACCCACCCACACCAATAGATCGCCCGCAGATCCGACATCAGATCACCTCCCAAGTGCAGTGTTTACATCTGTTCTCTACCCTAAACACCCACTAATTACCCATCAATCACCCCCTATCACCACCTGTCACTGTTACCCATCAGATTAGACCCTAATCTGCCCCTTGCGGGCACCCAATCACCCGCCCACACGCTCAGATTGCCCTCAGACCCCCCCCCCCCTTATCAATTCGCCAGTGCAATATTTACATCTGTTCTTCCCTGTAATAACCCACTGATCACCTGTCAATCACCTATCAATCACCCCCTGTCACTGCCACCCATCAATCACCCCCTGTCACTGCCACCCATCAATCAGCCCCTAACCTGCCCCTTGCGGGCAATCTGATCACCCACCCACACCAATAGATCGCCCGCAGATCCGACATCAGATCACCTCCCAAGTGCAGTGTTTACACCTGTTCTCTACCCTAAACACCCACTAATTACCCATCAATCACCCCCTATCACCACCTGTCACTGTTACCCATCAGATTAGACCCTAATCTGCCCCTAGGGCACCCAATCACCCGCCCACACCCTCAGAACGCCCTCAGACCCCAGCCCTGATCACCTCGCCAGTGCATTGCTTGCATCTATTTCCCCCCTCTAATCACACCTTGAGACACCCATCAATCACCTCCTGTCACCCCCTAGCACACCTACCCATCAGATCAGCCCTAATTTGCCCCGTGTGGGCTCCTGATCACTTGGCCAAACCCTCAGATCCCCCTCAGACCCCCTTCCGATCACCTCCCCAGTGCATTGATTGCATCTATTTTCCCCTCTAACCACCCCCTGAGACACCCATCAATCACCTCCTGTCACCCCCCTAGCACTCCTATCCATCAGATCAGGCCCAATACAACCTGTCATCTAAGAGGCCACCCTGCTCATGACCGGTTCCACAAAATTTGCCCCCTCATAGACCACCTGTCATCAAAATTTGCAGATGCTTATACCCCTGAACAGTCATTTTGAGAAATTTAGTTTCCAGACTACTCACGGTTTTGGGCCCGTAAAATGCCAGGGCAGTATAGGAACCTCACAATTGACCCCATGTTAGAAAGAAGACACCGCAAGGTATTCTGTTAGGTGTATGATGAGTTCATAGAAGATTTTATTTTTTGTCACAAGTTAGCGGAAATTGATTTGTATTATTTTTTTTTTCACAAAGTGTCATTTTCCGCTAACTTGTGACAAAAAAAAAAAAATCTTCTATGAACTCCCCATACTCCTAACAGAATACCTTGGGGTGTCTTCTTTCTAAAATGGGGTTCCTATACTGCCCTGGCATTTTAGGGGCCCTAAACCGTGATGAGCAGTCTAGAATCCAAATGCCTCAAAATGACCTGTGAATAGAACGTTAGGCCCCTTTAACGCACCTAGGTTGCAAAAAAGTGTCACACATGTGGTATCGCCGTACTCAGAAGAAGTAGTATAATGTGTTTTGGGGTGTATTTTTATACATACCCATGCTGGGTGGGAGAAATCTCTCTGTAAATGGACAATTGTGTGTAAAAAAATCAAATAATTGTCATTTACAGAGATATTTCTCCCACCCAGCATCTGTATGTGTAAAAATACACCACAAAACACATTATACTACTTCTCCTGAGTACGGTGGTACCACATGTGTGGCACTTTTTTGCACCCTAAGTGCGCTAAGGGGCCCAAAGTCCAATGAGTACCTTTAGGATTTCACAGGTCATTTTGCAACATTTGGTTTCAAGACTACTCCTCACGGTTTAGGGCCCCTAAAATGCCAGGGCAGTATAGGAACCCCACAATTGACCCCCATTTTAGAAAGAAGACACCCAAAGGTATTCCGTTAGGAGTATGGCAATTTCATAGAAGATTTTATTTTTTGTCACAAGTTAGCGGAAAATGACACTTTGTGAAAAACAACAATTAAAATCAATTTCCGCTCACCTGTGACAAAAAAAAAAAAAAATCTTCTATGAACTCACCATACTCCTAACGGAATACCTTGGGGTGTCTTCTTTCTAAAATGGGGTCATTTGTGGGGTTCCTATACTGCCCTGGCATTTTAGGGGCCCTAAACCGCGAGGAGTAGTCTTGAAACCGAATGTCGCAAAATGACCTGTGAAATCCTAAAGGTACTCATTGGACTTTGGGCCCCTTAGCGCAGTTAGGGTGCAAAAAAGTGCCACACATGTGGTATCACCGTACTCAGGAGAAGTAGTATAATAGAAGAAATGGAAACTTTTTTTTTTTTTTTGTCTCAAAGTGTCATTTTCCGCTAACTTGTGACAAAAAAATAAAATCTTCTATGAACTCATCATGCCTCTCAGTGAATACTTTGGGGTCATTTGGGGGGCATTTATACTATCCTGGAATTTTAGCACCTCATGAAACATGACAGGTGGGCAGAAAAGTCGGAAATGCTTAAAAATGGGACAATTCACTTTTGGCACCATAGTTTGTAAACGCTATAACTTTTACCCAATCCAATAAATATACACTGAATGTTTTTTTTATCAAAGACATGTAGCACAATAACCTTCGCGCTCAAATGTATAGGAAATTTTACTTTATTTGAAAAATGTCAGCACAGAAAGTTAAAAAAGTCATTTTTTTGACAAAATTCATGTCTTTTTTGATAAATATAATAAAAACTAAAACTCGCAGCAGTAATCAAATAGCACCAAAAGAAAGCTGTATTAGTGACAAGAAAAGGAGGTAAAATTCATTTAGGTGGTAGGTTGTATGACCGAGCAATAAACCGTGAAAGCTGCAGTGGTCTGAATAGAAAAAAAGGCTCTGGTCCTTAAGGGGCGAAAAGACTGTGGTCCTCAAGTGGTTAAGCCACACCCATTTTTTGCCAGGTCATCAGCTACCCCGGAAATTGGTCCAGCACCTGCATAGCACCCCTAAAAAAAATTCCTGGAGCCGCCACTGCCTACCCTTCATGATCTCATCTTCTCTTCAGCTGAGATACAGGCTACATGATTTTGCTGATTCCCTTCATAGTTGCTGCTGTATATTGGCCTCCTGGCCTTCCTAATTTCTGTCCAGCTTTCCGTCTTGGCTCCCGCACATCCTCTCCTGCCACCTGCCCACTGTAATCTTTAGGGACCACAATGTATCCTCCAATTCACTGAAGATAAATTGCATGTAATAAAATAAAGTCCATATGCTGGACAAAGTATCATTATTATTATTATGTATTGTATACAGACAATGATAAATAGGACTGGCAGACGGCACTAGGTCGTACAAGTAAACAAGGTACAAAACACAAGTACACAATGTACACAACTACAAGATCACACAATGGTAATAGAGACCTGACTATTTAAGTCTGAGGGTACGTTTCCACTAACGCGAATTCGCATGCGTTCGTCGCATGCAAATTCGCATAACCAATAAAAGTGAAGGAGCCTGTGTCCACTTGTCAGGAAAACGTTGCGTTTTCTTGTGCAGGAAAAATCTGCACAACAGAGTTATCCGAATTCGCACGCCGCACACCCGCACGCGAATCGTCGGTAATGTAACTAAATAGGAAAACCGCAAGCTCTTTAGTCTTGCGGTTTTCCCGGCGTTTCCGCGTGCAATTTCGTCTAACAACCCATGTCAATGCTCGCCGGCATTGACATGGTTAAAATCGCGTCGTTAAAACCGCGGGCGATTCCGCGTGAAAATCCGCATGGAAACGTTAACGAATCCGCAACCGCATGCGGATTCGTTGACGCGGTTTCCGCGAGCAAATCGCGCCGCTCAAGTGGAAACGTACCCTCAGTTATTTTGTGGGAAGAGTGAGAGGTGATAAGGGTGGATAAACAAGTAATGCTGGGTACACACGGTAAGATTTTCCGTGCGATTTTGTGACCCGATGGTTTTTCCCGCACGATTCCACACTCGATTCTGCGCTCCATTCTCTTATCTTCATTCATTTTTCTTATCTTTTTACATTCACCGCTATGAGAAATCGAGCGCGGAAACGATCGGGAGCAATATCGGACATGACAGATTTTATCTATTGGATTCATCTATCGCACTAAAAATTGTACCGTTTGTTTTAGGCATTAGATAAACTAAGGGTGAATAGACCCTGCCAAAGGCTTACAATCTAAAGGCAGGGGTCGGGGCACATTACCTAGGAGGGTGCAAATAAGAGCTCAGCAGCGAGAGTTAGGGCAGGCCATTTTGTGGAGGGGTAGGCCATTTTGAAAAGGTTCATTTTGAATGCTTGTTTGAAGGTGTTGAAGGACGGGGCAAACCTGCTGGGCGGTGGAAAGGATTTCCAGAGAGTGAGGTGTAGTCATGCATGGGAGTCTGAATTGCACGGGACGGCCAGGCTCAGGTCATGGCTAGGTATATATCTGTTGACCAGTTCAGAGATGTAGGTGGGGCAGATCTTGTGAACAGATGTGTAGGCCAGGCATAGGATCTTGAATCTGATTCTGAAGGGAAAAGGGAGCCAGGAAAGAGATTTACAGAGGGGATTAAGGGAGGTGGAGCGATAAAAAGAGTGGATGAGTCTGGCTAATGCATTCATGATGTGTTGTAGGGGAGCGATGCTGTTCAGAAGGAGGTCTGGCAGAAGGACAATTCAGTAATCGAGGCAGGAGATGATATGGGCATGAAGGAGAGGTTTGGCAGTGTCCAGAGTCAGGAGCGGGCGGATCTGGATGTTGCAGAGGTGGGAGTTGCAAACTATGACCAACATAAACTATAGTGACATACTGATCAGCCACATGATAACTCATAGGTAATGATTAGAAATCCTAAGCTGACCAAACCATATCAGCTGTGATCCACGGTATGCAGATAACGATGTAAGAAATAGCAACAAGCTATAAAAGCTGCCATTCAGCTGCATTAAATTGCAGCCAAAATCCGTTCATGGCTGGCAGATGGGATGCTGAACTGAATGACAGTGGTGTAGTTCAGCCTTGGGTGTGAAAGAGACCGTATGGAACCTCTTTGCAACTGTACTGAAATTTTTCTTGTATCAAAAAAGCCACCCAAAAAAAATACAAGTTGGTGGAAGTGAAAGCATCCGTTCAAGTTGTCAAAGAAAAAACACTCTGGGCTGGTGCACACCGAGCGGCTTTTTCAGCGTTTCTGCAGCCGCTTGCGGCTGCGGATACGCTTGGTCAATGTATCTCAATGGGGTGGTTCACACCAGAGCGGGAGGCGTTTTGCAGAAACGCATACTCCCGGGGTGAGGCATTTTTTGGATTGTGGATGCGTTTCTGCCTCAATGTTAAGTATAGGAAAAACGCAAACCGCTCTGAAAAACGGCAGTTCAGAGCGGTTTTGCAGGCGTTTTTGTTACAGAAGCTGTTCAGTAACAGCTTTACTGTAACAATATCTGAAATCTACTACACCAAAAACGCTTCACAAAACCGCAAAATGCTAGCTGAAACGCTACAGAAAAATAACAAAAAGCGTTTCAAAATCGGCTAGCATTTTGCGGATCTGCTAGCAGGTTTTGGTGTGCACCAGGCCTTAGTGTTTTAAATGATCAGACAACTGCATTACTCAGCAGCAGCAAGCAGTTCCTGCCAAACCAGTCACAGCAAAGGAACATGGCGGCTTCAAATCTGTCATAAAAAAGTTTTTTTGTGCAGAACTGACAGATCTGACAACAGACGTGGCCCTGACAGCATAACTACAGCCAATACACTCATATAACCTTACTTACAGTCACAGCATTTGAAACAGAAAAAGCATATTTGACCACCACTGAAGCTGGCCACCTATTTCCCTATGTTTATGGTGCTGAGATGGACTATCTCTGCTACTTAATGCTACTACTCAGACACTCACCTTTCTATCTCTATCACATCACCCAGCAAAATCTCAGCATCAGCATTCATATCATTATGTCTCAGAATGCTCTCAAGCGTGTGCTCAAAAAGAAAACAATTACTCAAGGTCCTGCTGGAACAGTCTGGAGCCTGGCCAGATGCCTCAGGCTGGTAAATGGAAGCAGTGGTGTTCTGTTGTGCTAGCCTTTTGCTGCTGCCCACAGCTGAGGAAGTGGTCTGGGTTACCCACTGCGGACTTGATGGCGGCTCATTCCCTACCAGCTAAATGGTCACAGCTAGAATCAGTGGTTTTGCTTCCCCCTGCTTTTTAAATTTGTGTGATAAAGAAAAACATGAACATAAACAATAATGTAACAATTTAAATTGTAACTGAAAGGTCTAAAAAAATAAGAGTTTCACTTACCTGGGGCTTCTGCCAGCCCCCTACAGCGGCTCACTTTTGTAGTGGAGGCCGACTTCTGAGTCGACCTCCACTGTGCCCTGGCCACGAGTATCCTAGTGCGCGTTCCCAGGGCCAGGAGCGTCCTGCGCAGGCGCAGTAGGAGAAAATCTCTACTGTGCCTGTGCAGTACGCTCCCAGCGATGGGAGTGTGAATGAGGAGTGGACACCCACTGCGCAAAGTGAAAGTGAACCATGGCATGGAAACGGAGGATCGGTATGTCACGTCGCAGGCACAGGTTGGCTGCAGGGGGCTGGCAGAACCACGGGTAAGTGACACTCTTTATTTTTTTTATACCTTTCAGTTCTGCTTTAACAAAAAGGTAAATGCGTACATTTACTATAGACGATTTTGAGTTTGGCATGCATCGCCTATAGTATTAATATCTTTAACATTATACTACCAATATTTTATGATTAATCATGTACTGCTCACATCAAACCCCTCTCCTAACACCTTCTCTCACACTAACCCTCCTAGCGCCGTTACACCTAACACTACCTATCCTAAAGAGAAGCAGATGCTCCACATTTGCACTTGTTTTCCACCAAATTTCACTGTATTTTCCTTGCACTGATTTGATAAACCCTCTCCTCTGTTATAGACTAGAGTGTAGACTCCTAAATGGTCACCACTGGAGATATACATTGTGACAAATTTACAGGACCAGGTTTATGCCAAGGCCATGGCCTAGGGCACCACAGGAGCAAGGGCGGGTGGGCAGCCCGCATGTTACCAGTCAATCACTTGATTCTTATCATGTGACTAGCTGGTAACATGCAGGTGAGCCACATGTTACAGACGCTGGTTGAAGGGACAGATATACAGCGGCCGCTGATGGAGACAAAGGGGATGAGGAATCTTCTACACTAGAGACGAGAGAGTGAGATTGATGGCTGCTGTGGTGTGGAGGTGAGCTTGCTAACTATACTGAAAGGGGAGGGGGGCGGGACAGGGAGGGAATAAGGGAATCATCTGTCTACTTATACTGGAGGGGGAGGGGTGTCTTCTATCTACCCCCTGGAGGTGGTCATTGGGCTACCTATACTAGAGCAAAGCGGGGGAGGGGTCATCAGGCTACCTATACTAAAGGGAAGGGGGGGGGCATCTGGCTACCTATACGGGAAGGGGGTCAATGGGCTACATATACTAGAGGGAAGAGGCAGGAGCCATCTTGCTACTTATACTGAAGGGGGTACTGATGACAGTGGCCTTGGGCTGTAAAAAGTACAAATCCGGCCCTGCAAATTTATCAAAACCAGTTGGAGGTCCCAGCAGTGAAGCAGGAAGTGTCGCGGGATGGAGCTCAGCATTGAGCAGATGCCACACATGTACATTAACACTCTCGGCTGCGGGTCCCATATCTTCACCTCTTATCTCTCCCCCCAATTATGCCTAATACTAACCTACCTCCTTTTGCCGCCTAACAGTCATTGTAAGGGGGGTCAGTCATTCCTGGGCACTTTCTAGATTTTTGATTGGAGCTAAATGGTCACATGGGTCTCCGCTGCTCTATATGTTTAGTAAATCAGGGCCAATGTAACATTATGGCACTTCTCTATGCTAATTCCTACCCACTCTATACAACATGAACAGTCGATGAAGAGTAAATGGAGAATTCCATAGAATTGAGGCCTCTCCAGTTATATGGTGGGGGGAAAAACATAAATATGGCCTAAGTTCAATTTATGAAAGTACCGGTACTTACTGTAGGATACATGATTTTGGTTATAATGCTAAATTGTTTGTATCATTTATTTTCAGAGGGTTTCATACTCCCGAGACATACAGGAATATACGGTACTTTATGTAACCAGTTAATTCTGCACGCCATCTAGTGACAATAAATAGTAAATACATGACTAACTAAGCCTCAGTCTACACACTCTTTATAAACACAAGAATTTAATGGAAAAATCTGTTGCCATAACATCAGCATTTCTCAATGCAATCTGTGCTAAACTGGTATCTTTGCTGTAAAGTAGCGATGTGCCATCAAGAAGTAAGTACTCCAGTATTGGTCCGAAGGTGAGAGGATCAGAACTGTACCAAGCATGAAGGGATTCTGGTGAAAGCCATGGTAGTTTTCTTTATTTTTTAAAATAATATTTAGTTATTATAGTTTGATGTATTACTAACATGGCTAAGAGGTGAACTACATGTGCATTAATTCGCTGTCTACCAGTCACGCAATGAAAGTGAAACATCAACCAAGACTTTTCCTGCCAGCTTTAGGAAGGAGGTCAGGTTTAAAACGAATCCGTGGTAAGAGACATATGGAGGCTGCCATATTTATTTCATTTTCAATTAAACCAGTTGCCTGGCAGTCCTTCTGATTTTTCTGGTCAGTAGTGTCTGAATCACCCACCTGAAACAAGCATGCAGCTAATCCAGTCAGAATCATTGGATCTGCATGCTTGTGCAGAGTTTATGGCTACAAGGTATTAGAGGCAGAGCATCAGCAGGATAGCCTGGCAATGTGCATTGTTTAAAAGAAAATAAATATGGCAGCCTCCATATGTCTCTCCTCTCCTCCTCACTCTCCGTCTTCAGCCATGCTGCCTTATATGTGCTGCCATGACTCTGTTATTGTGGCTGAATACATCATGTCTTCATTGTAAGAGCAATTTGCTCCAGTGTATGAATCGTCTGAGGAATGTTGTCCAGCACTGAATTTCATACAGTTACCAGTGTTACCCATTGCCCACTACAATGTTGCACCCAGATGTACTTAGCACCCTTGGCAACATGGCACCCAATACTGTGCAGCGACCACTGCTTCCTATTGCTTAGTGCTACCTGGTGTAACCAGTATTCTCTTTTGCCAACTGGGAGAAATCCACCAGACACTGACGCAGTATAATGAAAGCAAAAATGTATTAGGACCCGAAAAGAAATAGCAGGCCCAATAGATAATTCTCTCAACCAATGAAAATGATTACAATATATAATCTACAACACTTCAGCTTTCTTGAAATCTTCGTTCTTCTCAATAGGTAATCCGATGGGAGCTAGGAAGGAATTCAGGGTTAAGTGCCTTCAAATCACAGTCCTATCTCTGGTAAGTATATTAACTAGATTTACACTAACATATTATTCTGAGATACATTGTAAACTTTCCATCTTAGTCAGAAGTCTTCCATATAAAGTTCAATAAAAAGGGAAGGACAGAGCTAGAAAACTACCAAGAGTTCATAGTTTTTGTGACCCATGGCTCTAAACTCTAATTTTGCTGATCAGCAAAACCCCTATTTTGCCCCAAGTTCACAGTATCACCCTAAACTTCCAGTGTTGTCCTTGTGGGTAACTCTGGATCTTTTCTTAACAGTCATTGATCCAGGTTTTAAGTACTGGATAAATAAACCAATAAATAAATAAATAGATTAATAAATTAATATATTAATTAATAAGTTAGGAAGTTAATATGATTAATATGTTAATAAATAAATTAGTGAATAAATAGATAAATCATTTAAAACTTTCTCTCCTTCAGAGGGTTAACAACTTTGTTTTTTTTCTGCAGGTGAAGCCAATACTCCAAAAGAAAAAAACAAAAGTGAGCATGACCAAAAAATAAATAAATAAATCATAGTCTCGTCACCAAACGAAATTCCTCTGTCAAATTGTGTAAATTCTTTCTCCACAGGATGATCTGCATGCCAGCTGTACAGTCTTCCAACAGGTAACTAACCAAGAACCTCGTTTATACTGGTAAGTTCTTTTTATTAATTCCTTCTTTTATTTTCTTTTTCTAGGTGTCAAGAGCAACAACTGGACCAGATAATACTATAGGTGAGTATATTACTCGAACTATCCTTTTTCTTATAAGTGGGAATTATATCTCTGTATAACAGGCGGCGGAGGCCTTTACAGTCTAGGTAAAAATTGGGACACAGCATTTAGGGACATTTACTTTCAGGTATCGACTGGAAATTCATTTAGCAGGCTCTCACTTCAGTCAGTATAAATAGAACCGTTTTCATGAATTAATTGCCAGAATCTTTATATTCACTCTTAAGAACCCAGACTCCTGTCCACTGGAGCAAGTACTGGATTATTCACAGTTCATATATTTTATATATATATATATATATATATATATATATATATATATATATATATATATATATATATATATATATATATATATATATATATATATATATATATATATATGTATATATATATATATATATATGTTATAAAGGATAGGTGCTGACAGGGTAAGCTAAGTGGTCTGAGTGCCAGACACTGTCCAGGAAAAAAAAAACCTGATAAATTATTTCTGGCAGCAGCAAAATCTCCTCCCTTTCCACACAGTTAATGAATTTTGGCCAGAGAGCAAAATTATAAAAAAAAAACGGAGAGAAAGACAAAAATTTAGTGACAGGAAAGAAGGCAGTGAATACAAGTTCTTTTCTTAATCTCCTCTAATGTCTGCGGGGTTGCACTGGCTGTTTCTGCTCTGATATACTGTATCTTATTTAGTTATAATTCTCTCTCTCTCTCATATATTGGCCTTGTAAAAAAAAAATATTACTTATACTCAACCCTACTGCACAGGCTACACTAGCATTTACTTCAGTTTGGCACCCAAAACTGTTTAGCATACATTACCTTTGTATACCTTGTACTACTTAGCACCCACTGTTACATGGTACCCAATAGTGCCACGGGGGCCCGGGGACCAGTCACTGCTGGCGGCGATTAGGGGGCCTGCAGTGGGTATCGTTGAGACCCATGTTGAGCCCCCTGAGGTGCATGCTAGTGTGAGAGGAGAAGAGGAGAGAACTCATCTCCAGTCTCCACCAGCAATCTACCTTCTCCCCATCTCCATGATTAAAATGCTGTCTTTGGTCATGTGACCCGCTAGTATGGAAAATGGTAGCTCAATGGAGGAACCTGCATGGGTGACTTACTTCTCTCCTCTGCATGACAGGGAAGGGAGTCACATCAAGTTACCTATATAGTGGGGGCTATTTCTGGCTGCCTATCTTGGGGGCCCCTCTTGCTACCTATACAGAGGGGGCTACTTCTGGCTACCTTCTGTATATTAAGGGGCCCCTCTGGCTACGTATACTGAGGTAGCTAACTGCACTGGAGGGGGGGCTACTTCTGGCTTCCTACACTGACAGGCTACCTATACTAGAGGATGCTACCTAATACAGTGGGCTGTGCTGCCTACATAAACTGGTGGGCTACCTGTACTGAGGGAGGCTACTCCTGGCACAGTATACTGAGGGCGACATAATACTGGGTTGCAAAGATCCCCCAGCACACCAGACTCTTTCCCAAGCCATATTTATTCCATCATAACCAACAGTAACTGACAACTGTTTTGGGGTACTTCAATGTTCCCCTTTCTCAAGGCAAGTCATAAGTGTCATGGCTTCATGACACTGATGACTTGATGTTTGCAATTGTGATTTCACTGGCCAAGTGCCCCCTGTTGCAGCACCCGCATTGCATGAAGAGGTGTGCCCACACATCCTAGTTATTACATAATATTGGGGACCCCTATGGTGACCAACTACTGAGGTGTATGTAATACTGGGGACCACTCTGGCTACCCATACTGGGGGCTACTTAATCCAGGGGCCTCTCTGGCTACCTATTACTGTTGGATACCTCTGGCTACTGATACTGGGTGCCTACCTAATGCTGGGCGCCTCTTTGGCTACCTATACTGAGGTGTGGTATCTATACTGGCGGGCTCCTCTGGCTACTTAAAAATGGTGTGTGTGTGTGGTGGGGGGTTACAAAGGTGCATTATAATTTTTTGGGGGACCCAACCAAAATTTTACAAAAGAAAATGTGTCCCTTGTGACTGTGACAATGATGGTAATAGTGCTAATAAAAAATACAGTAACCAAGCAGCTCAGGGTGACCCAAACCACAAGGAAAGTATAGGGGACTTAAAGAGACTGAAAAGCCCTCCTACTAAAAAGCAATGCTAAGTGTGGTTTGCCTTCTTAAAACAGAAGAAATTTGCGATCATTCATCTTAACCAGTTCACCCCCAAGGGTTTTTATCCTAACGGACCAGAGCAATTTTCAGTTGTCAGCGCTCCTCCCTTTTATTCCCTAATAACTTTATTACTACTTATCACAAGAAAATGATCTATACCTCGTTTTTTTCGCCACCAATTAGGCTTTCTGTGGATAGTACATTTTGCTAAGAATTTTTTTATTCTAAATGCATTTTAATGAGAAAAACAGAAAAAAAAAGAAAAAAAATCATTATTTCTCAGTGTTCAGCCTTTATAGTTTTAAAATTAAACATTCTCCTGTGGATAAAACAAACACGTTTTATTTGCCCAGTGGTCCCGATAATTAAACCGTTTAGATTATGTCCCTACCACAATGTATGGCGACAGTATATTATTTTGAAATATAAGTGGTTATTTTTCTGTTTGTTCTGGCCATAATTACAAGCCCCTATGTAATAAATTAAAATTAATTTTCCCCCATAAAATATAGAATAAAAAAAGCTGAGTCCCTAAGGCAACTATTTATTTATTTTTTTAAGCTGATTTTTTTTTTTTTTACAAGTGTTTTTTTTGGGGGGGAGGGTTGGAAGTGTAATTTTATTAATGATGTGTATATACTTGAAAATGTGTGTGTTTTGTAGGTGTAATATACTTTTTGGCCACAAGATGGCGCTGGTGAACACTCATAGGACGTGTTCACTTTTTTTTTTTTTTTTTACACACTTTATTAAACTGTTACATTTCCTGTTTATGTGAATGGACGTAGCCGCTGTTCGCGGTCACGTCCATTCACTCCAGGCACTGCGATTGGGTAGAGGACTGTTCAGTCCTCTTCCCCAATCGCCCAGCACGGGATCCCGACGGTAATGGCGGCGGTAGCGGCGGACACACGGCGGTAGCAGCGGCGGGAATGCGCGACGTATTAAAACGTCATGTTGCTGTTAATAGCGGTAAGCATGACGTTTTAATACGTTAGGATGGCGGTAAATGGTTAAAGTGAACATGTCACCCACAATGCACTGATACTGAATATGCAAATTATCTCTTTATGCCCCAGGAAGAGCCAGGTTTACATCCAGAACCGCTGGTGTCTAGCAAGCCCATAGCTTTAAATTTTACAGAGCCATACCAACCCCACATGCAGACAGCCTGTTTCAGACTTTTGGTCCTCTGCAGTGCATGGCAGGGATTGATATGGCTCTATGGTATAGGGCTTGGACCAAGGGCCTTCAAAACCTAGACATAAAAGGATACTTAACCTCCCTGGCGGTAAGCCCAACCTCAGGTTGGGCTATGCTGCGCAGGAGGATTTCTCAGGCCCTGCTGGGCCAATTTGCATAATTGTTTTTTTTTTTGTACACGCAGCTAGCACTTTGCTAGCGGCGTGTACTTCCCGATCACCGCTGCTCCGTGCCGATTAGCAGAAATAAGAATTTCATTATGTTTGATTAGTGTTGCAAAATCATTATATCATTATTTTATACTTTATAGTTTTTGAGATATTAACCACTTAAAGGAGTTATCAGCCAAATTATAAGAAATGAGCTTTACTCACCTGGGGCTTTCTCCAGCCCCTTGCAACCGACTGTCCCACGCCGACCGCTCCACTCTGTGCCGCCGTCCTGGTCTCTGTGCACGGTGTGGAGTCCGACCCTGAGGTTGTCCGCACTGCGACTGCGCAGAACTACAGTAAGCCACGTACAACGTGGGCTTGATTGACAGCGGCGGTTCACACCTCGGGTTGGCCTTCGCACCGTGCACGGAGACCGGGACGTTGGCGCAGAGCGGAACGGTCGGCGTGGGACAGTTGGCTGCAAGCGGCTGGAGAAAGCCCCAGGTGAGTTAAGCTCATTTCTTATAATTTGGCTGATAACTCCCTTAAGTCTATCTGGATGGATACATCCGTCCAGATAGCCTGCCCTGCTGCCGCTGAGCCGGGCGCGCTGTTGCGTGCACTCCCGCCGCCTTCCGTGAGCCCGGAGATCAATGAATGGGAACACAATTCCCATTCATTGATCTAAGTCCCCGTATGAAAGACAGACGCTGTCAACGAGACAGCTCTGCCTTTCATAAATCCCCTTCTGCCCCATCCACGGTTTACTTACGTTTGTTAAAATTAGTCCCTTACCTCCCACACTCCCCAAACGCTAAACAAAAAAAATTTGTAAAAAAACAAAAAAAAAAAAAAACAACAAAAACCAAAAACAAAGTAAAGATATTAAATTCTCTGCAAAGCAGGTACTACAGCTCCACGATTGCCAAAATAGTAAGGTACTGTTTATTAAAATATTAAAAGCAAAGTGTTGCTTTCATCCACCAAGACAGTAAAAATCATGTAAGAGGACTTTGGCGTATCCTGGGTAAGTTGCTCCCTTTCTGGCAGCCTGTGGTCCTGCTGGACTTCGCCCACCATGATGGAGGCTGGTGGGAGGAGTAATAGGGAGGGGTTGTGAATTATCCAGAGGCTTCCCTCTATTGAGGTGAGTTTATAAAATACTAGTTGCCTGGCTGGAAGTCCTGTTGATCTCTTTGGCTGCAGAAGTAGAAGTGAATCTTACACCAGAAACAAGCATGCAGTGAATCGGGTCAGAAAATCTGATTTGTATGCTTGTTCAGGGTCAGTGGCGTAGCAATAGGAGTTGCAGAAGTGATCGCATGGGGCCCTTGGGACCCTCCCGCAACCGCAGTGTTACCTCTTTATTGGTCTTGTGCTGGTAATAATCCCTTTTATATATGCTTTGAATAGCAGTGATCAGTAACAAACTGTTACCTATCCCATTTTTGCACCTCTGACACTGTGGGCATATCAATTGTTATGTATAGGGTGCTTGGGGGGCCACAATCTAAAACTTGCACTGGGGCCCATAGCTTCTTAGCTACACCACTGTTCGGGTCTATAGTTAAAAAGTGTTAAGACAGAAGATCAGCAGGACAGCCAGGCAATGTACATTGTTTAAAAGGAAATAACCATGTCAGCCCCCAAATCCCTTGCATCAGGACCGGATCTAGTTACAATGGGGCCCTGGGCAAAATTAACCTGAGTGGCCCCCTGAGTCCCACTTGCACCCCCATACTGTGAGATATTATAAGTCAGGGTGCCTCTCCTCTGTGACCTGAGCATGGTATTACATAGCACCATGCTGCCAGGTATTACATAGCACCATGCTGCCAGGTCACTGAGAATAATTGTGGGACTAATGGAGAAGCGCATAGCCCGGGACCAGTGGCTGGTGCAGCTGCAGATTTTTAGGGGGGGGAGCCACAGAGGGAGCACGATGGCGAGCTGGTGCGGCCCACTGGGGCACATGACAAACAAAAATATACCAAGCAATAATCTATAAAGGTAGCCATACATACATACATACATACATATAGCATTGATGAGCAGATTCGACTAAGAGACAAATCTCTCTCTAATCAAATCTGTTTAGAGAGAGATCTATCAGCTGCACATACACCGCATGCTGAAATTGATCCGGAATCGGCCTTGTGATGCCACATCTGCCTCCTCGCCGGTGTGACGCTGCCCCAGCTATGTGTAATGTGCCCTCCCCCGTGCACCATACATTAACTGTCTGCGTCTGCTGCCTGTCCGCTGCTGTCTCCGAGCGCACTTCTTCCTCCATACATGTGCCCCATGTTGCCGGCATACATGTGGGCACCCCTGTTACTCCGTCAACCACGTGGGGTGCATGTATGGAGCAAGGAGAACGATCGTAGCAAGCGGAGGACAAGCAGCAGCCACAGACAAGTTATCTATGGTGCACTGGGCATCGGGGTCGGGCACGTTACACATTAAAGGGGCAGTTTAGTGAAAAGTATTGTTTTCCATTAATCACATATCAGTTATTTAATAAGGAGAGCATAGATTTCTCCATAGACCTTGTGTTAAAAAAAGTAGATGATATCACTAATTCTGCTTTTTAAGACAGCTGAGCTGCGTCATTACCATGCTAAGCGATGGACTTCACTGATAGCTGATTTATAACAGCTGTCTCACTCACTACAGAGAGCCGTGCTGTTCTCACATGTAACTAGCTAAGTAAATAAACAAACAGGCTGCTAACTAAGTAACTAATTAGCAGCCTGTTTTATCTATTTACTTAGCTAGTTACATGTGAGAACAGCACTGCTCTCTGTAGTGAGTGAGCCAGCCATTATAAATCAGCTGCAGTGTCTGCTACTATCAGTGAAGTCCGTTTCTTAGAGCAGCTTAGAGCATGGTAATGACGCAGCTCAGCTGTCTTAAAAAGCAGAATTAATGATATCATCTACTTTTTTTAACACAAGGTCTATGGAGAAATGTATGCTCTCCTTATTAAATAACTGATATGTGATTAATGGAAAATAATAATTTTCACTAAACTACCCCTTTAAGGGAGACAGCGTCGGGGGCTTCGTCATGTTTTTGTCGCTTCTCCCAATATCGCTCGCACCCGATTGAGCAAGTCGGCCTTACATCTAGCAAGCCAGGCATGACCAAGTGATTAATGTGACCAATTTTGGCTCGAAATTGCATGCATTGTCAATCGGGCATGATCTTGGCGGTACTGTTTTTAATCTGATTATAATAATTAAATCAGTTGTTCGATTGTTCGCCAAGTCGCCTGATGCATGCCCACCTTTACAGTATCTAATGTGTATTCAACAGATTAAATGCCATGCACTGTGCAGCTCTGTACACTTTTACACTGGGGGATGAGGAAGGGAAGTTATAAGTTATCATCCACCACGAAATGCCATTATAGACAATAACGTAAAATGGTGCTTATATGCTGCTAGCCTGCACTAGAGATTTAATATTTGGGCCGGCGATAACAGATCATGATTGTGTGTCAGCTATCGATTTATGTCCTGTAACCAGTAACTGGCACTTGGCTATACAATAGCTGAGCACTTGCCCTCAAACTAAGGCTTGGCTCACACATAAAAAGGTGTTCAATCTTGTTCTGCCAGTTTTAGACAGTTGGCATCAATTTTGAATGTGTTTCTATGGCTGTGTTCACACATAAATCTGTATATTTCCGGCCCGTTCGAGTTCTGTCAGTTTTGTATCTGTTCCGTTTGTGTTTCTGTGGCTGTGTTCACGCATAAAAGGTGTACCTTTCTGGTCAAGTCAGGTAAAACTGATAGAAAACAGATGCAAAACTGACAGTACAGGATAGTACTGGACCGGACCGGAAATGTGCAGATTTATGTGTGAACCAGGCCTAAATGTTTGTGAATCCAGACAACAGAAGAAGAATATCAGCTAAGGTAAATGGTTAGGGTCCTTTCACACTGAAACAGTTCCTGTCAATTATAACTGAAGGGACAACTGATGTGCAGCTTTGTCACAATGCGCGCTGCTATAGAACAACTGATTAGTTGAAAAGCATCCATTTTTCAGCATACAGTACAAGAGACCTTAGTGGAAAAGGTAGGGAGAAGTTAAAGAATTAAGAATAAGCCTTGTACAAACAAACGAGTAATGTCATCCGGCAGGGACGGGTACCCGATTCCTTGGGCATGACGTGACCATTCTTCACTCATCTCACAGTTGGTTTGGGCTGGCTTCACTGTCGATGGAGCGCTGAGACTGTAAATCAGATAATCAGAGGCTCTCCTACACACGGTCCGGTCCACCCATCCAGCTTTTTATGTACCCTCGGCGGCGATCTCAGCCTTGCTCCCCTGTGAGGTGAGTAGCAAATCGGCACACTAGCCAGGGGAAGAGAGGTGCTGGAATGGGCAGCGCTACACTGGGGCCTGGGGGGGCGGTGCCTCCCCTAACAAAGATTGTGGCGCTTTGAGTCCGCAAGGAGAAAAGCGCAATATAAATGTTATTTGTCTTGTCTTGTCTTGTTGTGTCAACCCACACGCTCGGTTCTCTTGATTAAGTGTTGCTGCAACACAGGCCTCAATTCACGGAGCTTTATCAAACACTTTATCAAACGTTTGATAATTTACCTCATGCGTAAAATCTAATTTTGAATTCACTAAGGTGTTATATATTTATTGAACGTTTTATCGGTAAAACATTCGATAAATATATGACACCTTAGTGAATTCAAAATTAGATTTTACCCATGAGGTAAATTATCAAACGTTTGATAAAGTTTTTGATAAAGCTCCATGAATTGAGGCCACAGTGCAAAGAATGGGCTGCGTGTGGAGAAGCAGACTGGCCTTGGTGGGAGGAAGTAGTTTCCCTATAGTGCCATCAGGGCCGGTTGAAGTAACAATTGGGCCCTAGGGCAAAATTAGCCTGGGGCCCCCCAACAGACACCCCCGACCAAAAAGTGCCATTAGAGGCCCTTTTTTGCAGCCAAATTTCCCTCCTAGGCCCCTGAGCTGGCTGCTGACCCTCCCCCAATCACCTCCCAACTTAACACACTCTGCAGAGTCCCTGGAGAGCAACATTTAAGATGGAGAGGGACACCTTGGGGGCCCCTACATGCTCTGGGGCCCTGTGGCAACTGCCTATTTTTTCCGATGGTAGCTCCGGCCCTGAGTGCCATGTCCTCTTCTAACAGTCAGGGCTGGTAGCAGTACTGAATGCAGTTAGTACTACAGCTAAGCCCTGTCCCTCTAAAGCACAATTCTCCCCCCATATGGCCGGGGACTCCCTGCTATTGTCATGTCACTCAAGCTAGAGCTACATACAGTTAGTGTTGGGCGAACAGTGTTCGCCACTGTTCGGGTTCTGCAGAACATCACCCTGTTCGGGTGATGTTCGAGTTCGGCCGAACACCTGACGGTGCTCGGCCAAACCGTTCGGCCATATGGCCGAACTAAGAGCGCATGGCCGAACGTTCCCCGAACGTTCGGCTAGCGCTGTGATTGGCCGAACGGGTCACGTGGTTCGGACCCGAACGCGCTCTGATTGGCCGAACTGTCACGTGGTTCGGGTAAATAAATACCCGAACCACGTCATATCTCCGCCATTTGTCTGTGGGTTTAGCTTTGGGTAGGCAGGCAGGGTAGTTCGCGCTCCAGCCACGCTAGCCAGGGTCCCCCCCAGTCATTGTGTGTCGCTGCTGGGAATAGTAGTACACCGCTCGCTCAGCATTCTGTTTACTGCCACTCTGTGTACCTCGCTCAGCCACACTATATAGCATTCTGTTTACTGCCACTCTGTGTCTGCTGGGAATAGTAGTACACCGCTTGCTCAGCCACACTATATAGCATTCTGTTTACTGCCACTCTGTGTACCTCGCTCAGCCACACTATATAGCATTCTGTTTACTGCCACTCTGTGTCTGCTGGGAATAGTGGTACACCGCTCGCTCAGCCACACTATATAGCATTCTGTTCACTGTTCTGTGTCTGCTTGGAATAGTGGTACACCGCTCGTTCAGCCACACTATATAGCATTCTGTGTACTGTTCTGTGTCTGCTGGGAACAGTAGTACACCGCTCGTTCAGCCACACTATATAGCATTCTGTGTACTGTTCTGTGTCTGCTGGGAACAGTAGTACACCGCTCGCTCAGCCACACTATATAGCATTCTGTTCACTGTTCTGTGTCTGCTGGGAATAGTGGTACACCGCTCGCTCAGCCACACTATATAGCATTCTGTTCACTGTTCTGTGTCTGCTGGGAATAGTGGTACACCGCTCGCTCAGCCACACTATATAGCATTCTGTTTACTGTTCTGTGTCTGCTGGGAACAGTAGTACACCGCTCGCTCAGCCAGAGTATATAGCATTGTGTTTACTGCCACTCTGTGTACACCGCTCAGCCAGACTATATACCATTGTTTACTGACACTCTGTGTACACCACTCAGCCACACTATATACCATTGTTTACTGACACTCTGTGTACACCGCTCAGCCAGACTATATACCATTGTTTACTGCCACTCTGATTCTGCTGGGAACAGTAGTACACCGCTCGCTCAGCCAGACTATATACCATTGTTTACTGACACTCTGTGTACACCGCTCAGCCAGACTATATACCATTGTTTACTGACACTCTGTGTACACCACTCAGCCACACTATATACCATTGTTTACTGACACTCTGTGTACACCGCTCAGCCAGACTATATACCATTGTTTACTGCCACTCTGATTCTGCTGGGAACAGTAGTACACCGCTCGCTCAGCCAGACTATATACCATTGTTTACTGACACTATATAGCAGACTATATAGCATTGTGTGTACACCGCTCAGCCAGACTATATGCCATTGTTTACTGACACTCTGTGTACACCGCTCAGCCAGACTATATACCATTGTTTACTGACACTCTGTGTACACCGCTCAGCCAGACTATATACCATTGTTTACTGCCACTCTGATTCTGCTGGGAACAGTAGTACACCGCTCGCTCAGCCAGACTATATACCATTGTTTACTGACACTCTGTGTACACCGCTCAGCCAGACTATATACCATTGTTTACTGCCACTCTGATTCTGCTGGGAACAGTAGTACACCGCTCGCTCAGCCAGACTATATACCATTGTTTACTGACACTATATAGCAGACTATATAGCATTGTGTGTACACCGCTCAGCCAGACTATATACCATTGTTTACTGACACTCTGTGTACACCGCTCAGCCAGACTATATACCATTGTTTACTGCCACTCTGATTCTGCTGGGAACAGTAGTACACCGCTCGCTCAGCCAGACTATATAGCATTGTGTTTACTGCCACTCTGTGTACACCGCTCAGCCACACTATATAGCATTGCGTACTCTGCCAGTCAGTGTGTATATTGCTGGGATCAGTAATACTCCACTCACCGTCAACCACTATATGAGCTCAACATGAGTTCCCCAGAGACCTCCGCTGTGAGCAGCACTCCCAACAACAGCAACAGCCAACGCCCCACGCAAGCTATAACATCCACCCCAGCAGCCAGTGGTCAGCAGCAGCCCTCCCCGGAGGAGAACGTTGTGTCCATCAGTCCGTCGCCAGAGCGATTAATGAGGGCTGCCATTGAGGAGATGATGGGGCCTGATGTGGAGGAGGAGGTCTGGCTCAGGCCAGCATCCCAAGTTAATGTTGAGGACGATGAGGGGTCTGTGTCTGGGGATGTTGGGGTGGCAGAGGTGGTGGGTGGGTCAGACTCAGGAGAAGAGTTGTATGATGAGGATGATGATCGGGACCATCTGTATGTGCCTCAGAGTCCGACCCCGGAAAACATGTTGTATCGTGTGTTTAGGTACTAAAATCTGCGTTCCCTCCCAGTAGTGTTGGGCGAACAGTGTTTGCCACTGTTTGGGTTCTGCAGAACATCACCCTGTTCGGGGTGACTATATAGCAGACTATATAGCATTGTGTTTAATGCCACTCTGTGTACACGGCTCAGCCACACTATATAGCATTGTGTTTACTTCCACTCTGTGTCTGCTGGGAACAGTAGTACACCGCTCACCCGCCACTGTATAGCATTGTGCTCTGTGTCACTGCTGACAATAGTGGTACACCGCTCACCCACCACTGTATAGCATTTCTGTACTGCCACTGTACTGCTGCCAGTCAGCGTGTACTTTAAGGATAAGTGAAATGAGGAAGAAATCCGGTGAAAGAGGGAGGGGCAAGGGAAGAGGTGTTTCCCCTGACGGTTCACGTACAGGCCACAGGGGAGCACCCAAGAAAACCCACTCAATACTGCCCATGTTGTCCAGGACAACAACCCTCACAGATCCAAAAGAACAGGACCAGATAATTACTTGGATGACCTCTCAAGCGTCCAGCAGTGGGTTAAGCAGCACCAGCACATCACGCACGAGGTCCGAGTCCTCAGCCAGTTAAAGTCTGGGCTTTCTTTGAAGACTGCACTGAGGATGTTACCATGGCGATTTGCAAGGTGTGCAAGACCCGCCTGAGCAGGGGGAAAAGTATTAACAACCTCTCCACCACCAGCATGAGCCGCCACATTCTATCCAAACATCCCACTCTGTGGGCAAACGCGGCAGGACAGGGTACCACCAGCAACACTGCCTCCCTTGGGTTCACCAGACTCACCACCAGACCCGCCTCAGCAGCAGCAGTAGCCCAGCCATTGCGTGGTTCACAACATTCACAAACATCAGACGATGCTGACACTGTCACTTTCCGGACTAGTGCTCTTGAGGTCTCCCAGTGTTCATCAAACACAACAACCAACAGCCCTTCGGTGTGCAGCGCTACGGTTGAGTTGTCTGTTTCTGAGATGCTTGAGCACAAGAGGAAATTGCCAGCAAATGACCCCCGGGCCGTGGCAGTAACAGCCAGCCAGCATAGCCAAGCTTCTGGCCTGCGAAATGCTGCCATATCGAGTGGTGGAGACAAACAGCTTCAAGGGCATGATGTCAGTGGCCATCCCACGTTACGTGGTTCCCAGCCGCTACCACTTTGCGCGCTCTGCAGTGCCTGAGTTGCATGAGCACGTGGTCAGCTAAATAACCCGAAGCTTGAAGAATGCCGTTGCCTGCAAGGTTCACCTCACCACTGACACCTGGACGAGTGCGTTCGGCCAGGGTCGATACATCTCCCTTACCGCGCACTGGGTGAACCTTGTGGAGCCTGGCAGCGATTCCTCACCTGCTACGGCGCGGGTGTTGCCCACGCCGCAAACAGCTGGATAACAACAGCAGCACCTACCTCTCTGACTCCTTCTCCTCCAACGCATCTCAAAGCTGTACCTCATCCGGAAATGCTAACCCAGCACCAGCAGCAGTAGGATCGTGGAAGCAGTGCAGCACAGCTGTTGGCATGCGTCAGCAAGCGTTGCTGAAGCTGATCTGCCTTGGGGATAAGCAGCACACAGGGGAGGAAATTTGGAGGGGAATAAAGGAACAGACGGATTTGTGGCTGGCACCGCTGGACCTGAAACCGGGCATGAAGCTAGACACCTGGCACGAACTGGCAATGTACGCAATAGAGGTGCTGGCTTGCCCGGCAGCCAGCGTTATGTCGGAACGCTGTTTCAGTGCTGCCGGAGGCATCATCACAGATCGGCGTATCCGCCTCTCCACAGAAAATGCAGACCGTCTGACTCAAATTAAAATGAATCAATCCTGGATTGGAAACGACTACGCAACACTCCTGGACCCCAACCAAGTAACATGACCGATGAACATCTGGGATGGTTTAGCGTTTCCGGTCCCTGTTTATTGAACCTCTCATCTGTATTACATTTATGACTGCATGGCGGCAAAAAGCATTGCTGCTATATCCGCACGCTTTTTGTCCTCATGCAAGGCCTGGGTTGTTGTGTCTCACAAAGCGTGGCCTTCTCCTCCTGCGCCTCCTCCTGTTCCATCACGTGTGCTGCTGCTGCTGCTGGGTTACCGTTGCCGCGTGGTCCCTGTTTATTGAACCTCTTATCTTTATTACATTTATGACTACATGGCGGTACAAAGCATGCTATCCGCACGCTTTTTGTCCTCATGCAAGGCCTGGGTTGTTGTGTCTCACAAAGCGTGGCCTTCTCCTCCTGCGCCTCCTCCTGTTCCATCACGTGTGCTGCTGCTGCTGCTGCTGCTGGGTTAGCGTTGCCGCGTGGTCCCTGTTTATTGAACCTCTTATCTTTATTACATTTATGACTACATGGCGGTACAAAGCATGCTATCCGCACGCTTTTTGTCCTCATGCAAGGCCTGGGTTGTTGTGTCTCACAAAGCGTGGCCTTCTCCTCCTGCGCCTCCTCCTGTTCCATCACGTGTGCTGCTGCTGGGTTAGCGTTGCCGCGTGGTCCCTGTTTATTGAACCACTTATCTTTATTACATTTATGACTGCATGGTGGTACAAAGCATGCTATCCGCACGCTTCTTGTCCTCATGCAAGGCCTGGGTTGTTGTGTCTCAAAGCGTGGCCTTCTCCTCCTGCGCCACCCTCCTCCTGTTCCATCACGTGTGCTGCTGCTGGGTTAGCATTACCGGTCCCTTTTCCTGGAACCTCTTATATGTATTACATTTATGACTGCATGCCGACAAAAAGCATGTTACCTGTGCAAAGAAAACAGACATTTCCCGCATTTAAAAGACAGTTTTCCCTTTGAAACTTTAAAATCGATTTTCTCAAAAACTATAAGCTCTTTTTGCTAAATTTTTTTTTCCTCTTGTACCCACTCCCAAGGTGCACATACCCTGTAAATTTGGGGTATGTAGCATATAAGGAGGCTTTACAAAGCACAAAAGTTCGGGTCCCCATTGACTTCCATTATGTTCGGAGTTCGGGTCGAACACCCGAACATCGCGGCCATGTTCGGCCTGTTCGGCCCGAACCCGAACATCTAGATGTTCGCCCAACACTACATACAGTACATGGTGATGTCAGGCTACGCTACAGTGAAAGCTATTGGATGAGTTCCTGCTCCTTAGTAACAGACATTCTACCTCATTATCCTTATCTGCCTCTTATCTGCAACTTGCCTTATTGCACTTTCTAGTACTCCTCTGGTAAGGCATCTTCTCTTTTTCATCTACCTATGCTGCCCGGCCTCTTGCTCAAATGCTTTTCTGCAAGCTTGCAGAAAAGCATTTGGCTAACCATTATTTGCGCCTTGCGTCACATTTTTGACCGTTGCAAGGGGATGCAGAAGTGGAGCATATGCCGATCCTGGACACTACATGTAGCATCCAGAAAAAGAAAACAACATAAGGCGAAATTATGGGATCGATCACAGTGTTTGCAACAGTGCTTAAAATATAAAAGTGGCGCCTCCATCACTAATGGCTGCTCAGACTCAGGGCTGGTTCACACAGGCACTGAACCGGTGTTCCGACGTGATATCCTACACGTCGAATTTGCCTACATCCACTATCAAACGTATACCAGGAGGGTTAGTGTTGGGGGAGGGGATAGTAAAAGTCTATGGGATGTAGGTTAGTTCGACGTGTAGGATAGAGTGTTGGAGCACTGGCATTTATCGACGGCCCCAACGCTTCAGCACTTTCCATTCTAGAGGAATGGATAGTGCTCAGTACCATTGTTTTACTGTCATTCATGCAAACACTACACTCGATCCTGCAGTTTCCTATTGTCTCGTTAAGCATGGCACTTCCATGTCCCCCTGCCCATGTGGGGGTAAAAACATGATGCATTTTCCGAAAAGGCAGACAGGAAGCGCAGTAGTAGGTTACTAAATGCTTTTTTGCTTGCTAGCAGAAATTGACACCTTTCTGAACCAGCCCTAAGTCTCGAGTCGTATCCTTTCCTTTCACGATTGTTGCATTTGTCATTTAAGGCCTCAAGTCTCGTGACTTTAATAAAAAAAATGAACTGGAAGGTCTGTAATATCTGTTAAATACACGTTAAACCCTTCAGTACCAGCAGTCTCTGCCCCCTTAAAGGGATACTTAAGACTCGTGAAAAAATTAGTTTTACTCACCTGGGGCTTCCACCAGCCCCCTTCAGCTGCCTGGTGCCCACGCAGTCTCCATCAGATCCTCCTGGCCCCGCCGGCAGCCACTTCCGGTTTCGCGACAGGCTGGGAACGCGAGTGATTCTTCGCGTTTCTGGCCACAACTGCAGAATAGAGGGCGCTATTGCGGTCAGGAACGCGAACAATCACTCGTGTTCCCAGCCTGTTGGTGCCTGTCGAAACCGGAAGTGGCTGCCAGTGGGGCCAGGAGGATCTGATGGAAACTGCGTGGGCACCGAACAGCTGCAGGGGTTTGGTGGAAGCCCCAGGTGAGTAAAACTCATTTTTTTTCTCGAGCCTTGAGTGTCCCTTTAACCAGTTCACCCCCAAGGGTTTTTACTCTAACGGACCAGAGCAATTTTCACTTGTCAGTGCTCCTCCCTTTTATTCCCTAATAATTTTATTACTACTTATCACAAGAAAATGATCTATACCTCGTTTTTTTCGCCACCAATTAGGCTTTCTGTAGGTAGTACATTTTGCTAAGAATTTTTTTATCCTAAATGCGTTTTAATGGGAAAAAAACAAAAAAAAAATGAAAAAAATAATTATTTTTCCGTTTTCAGCCATTATAGGTTTAAAATTAAACATTCTCGTGTGGTTAAAACAAACACCGTTTATTTGCCCAGCTGTCCCGATCATTAAACCGTTTAAATTATGTCCCTATCACAATGTATGGCGACAATATATTATTTTGAAATATAGGTGTTATTTTTCTGTTTTGTTTTTTTTGTTCTGGCCATAATTACCAGCCCCTATATAATAAATTAAAATTAATTTTCCCCCATAAAATATAGATTAAAAAAAGCTGAGTCCCTAAGGCAACTATTTATTTATTTATTTTAAGCTGATTTTTATTTACAAGTGTTTTTTTTGGGGTGGGAGGGAGGGTTGGAAGTGTTATTTTATTAATTTTATTAATAGTGTGTATGTACTATGTTCTTGTGTATATATGTGTGTAATATACTTTTTGGCCACAAGATGGCGCTAGTGAACACTCTCCCGTATAGGAAGTGATCACTTTTTTTTTTTTACACTCTTTATTAAACTGTAACATTTCCTGTTTTAATGAATGGACGCGGCTGCTGTTTGCGGTCGCGTCCATTCACTCCAGGCAGTGCGATTGGGTAGAGGACCGCTCGGTCCTCTTCCCTAATCACTCAGCACGGGATCCCGACGGTAATGGCGGCGGTAGCGGCGCGCACACGTGCGGAGCAGCGGCGGGAACGCGCGACGTATTAAAACGTCATGTTGCCATTAACAGGCAAAAGCATGACGTTTTAATACGATACATTGTAATTAAATGGTTACAGTGAACCACCAGGCTAAAAATCTACTCAGCAGCACTGGAAAGGCTTTGGTGTTTCTGTAACAGTTTAACAGCATCAGAACTTTGTTTTTCTTACCCAAACCTCATTTTGAGCTGCACAGAAGAAAACTGCCCAGGCATTTTTCACCTGATGCTGTGCAAAGCATGATGGGATTTCTGATGTTACTGTTCTCCTTCTGCTGTTTTGGCGCAATTTTTTTTTTTTTATTTGAGATTTGAAGCCTAGCGCGTGCAGCTATGAGGGGTGATCAGGACACAGGACAGATGGAACTGTGTCTCATGCTCCATGTCACCTCCTTTCAACCAAAAGATGGCTGCCCCCATGAAAAAGATGGCTGCCCCCATGAAATCACAAACATTTGCCTGTTCTTCTAAAACAGGGTGGGTAAGAGATTATATTACCTATCTATTTTAATTAACATAACTAATGTAATTTAAAGGATACCCGAAGTGACGTGGGACATGATGAGATAGACATGTGAATGTACAGTGCCAAGCACGCACATAACTATGCTACGTTCCTTTTTTTTCTTTCTCTGCCTGAAAGAGTTAAATATCAGGTATGTAAGTGGCTGACTCAGAGAGGAAGTGACAACAGTGTGACCCTCACTGATAAGAAATTCCAACTATAAAACACTTTCCTAGCAGAAAGTGGATTCTGAGAGCGGGAAAGAGCGGGAAAGAGATAAAAGGGTCAATAGTTCATAGATTTTAGCTCTGGCATACTTCAATGGATGTGTCTTTGAGCAAAAACAATAAAACAGTTACAACTTAAAAAGTAGATTAAAACATAAAATAAATCTGTGGAATATTTTAAAAAGTCATTTTTAGGAGAAGGAAGATAGATACAATTGCTTATTTCATTAGTTTATTTTCACTTTGGGTGTCCTTTAATGACAGTATGTTTGTTTAGGTTGAAGGTCCCCTTTACGTACCAGAGACCGCTGGTACCAGAAACCGTTGCATAGTGACGAATCGCAGCACATACCCGCCGCTACTACTGTCCACGCCGCACACCCATCACCTCAGGCTACCCACTCTGCCGTCTCTATGACAACAGAGCTCTGTGAGCCGGTCAGGAGCGGTTTTCATTGGCTCCTGACCATGGGATCAATGTAAGCCAATGAGAGTTGCTGACATTGATGACAGGATCAGGAGCCAATTTAATTGGCTCCTGATTGGCTCACAGAGCTCTGCTGTCATAGAGACGGCAGAGCGAGTGAACTACGGCGGGGAGAGAGCGGCAAGAGCAATGAAGGCAGCAAGAACGTGTGGCGGTGGTAATGTGAAATCTACTCCCTGGCAGGAATAAACTCATCAAAACAGGGCATAGATTTCAATCCCCGCCACCTGGAAGCGGTTAAATAATGTAACAGATAATTGGTGAGGAAATATTTACAATGTCATGTGCTCCAATGGACCCCACCAGCTAGCCATTGTGCCCCCCTCAAAATCTGAAGCCGGAGTCGCCACTGCTTGGGGTCTCATCATTGCTGCATCTGTCATTGGAGTTTCACGATTGTTGCATATGTCATTTGAGGCCTCAAGTCTCATGATTTTTGTTCAGAGTAATAAAAAAACTGGAAGATGTGTAATATCCGTTGAATACACTTTAACCACTTCAGCACGCAGGTGTTTTCACCTTGAGTTTTTTTTATTCTAAATGCATTTTAACGGGAATAATAAGAAAAAAAAATGGAAAAAAATAATTATTTCTCAGTTTTTGGCAATTATAGTTTTAAAATAAAATGTTATACTGTGCATAAAACTCACATATTTTATTTGCCCATTTGTCCCGGTTATTGCAGCATTTAAAATATTTCCCTAGTACAATGTATAGCACCAATATTTTATTTGTAAATACAGGTGCATTTTTTCAGTTTTGTGTCCATCACTAATTACAAGCCTACAGTATATAGGCAAAAGATAATAGTAATATACCCTCACAACATACATATTTAAAAATGTTTAGTCCCTAAGGTAACTATTTATGTAATTTTTTTTAAAACTGATTTTTTATTTTATTTTAACACTTTTCTTTGTTTGTTTTTAGCTACTGGATTGGAGGTTAATCAGTCTTTATTAAACATGTATTGTTTTTTTTTTCTCTACTTTAATTTTACTTTTTTGGCCACCAGGTGGCGATAAGCACTCTCATGGAAGATAACAGGAAGTGCTAGATCTTTTTTTTTTTTTTTTTTTTTTTTTTGTGACGTTTCATTTTCATGAATCAAGATGCCTCCTGATTGGAGGCATCTTGATTCATTCACAGGGGATCGTTTGCCTTGGGAGAACACTTGTTCCCCTTCCGCATTTGATCCCCTGGGTATTAATATTAATATTAACACTGTACATACACATGTCACATGTCGCCTTGGGTACACTTAAAGTTAATGGGAATCTGTTTAAAAAAAAAAAGCCAGATACTTACCTAAGGAGAGGGAAGGCTATGGTTCCTATAGAGCCTTCCCTCTCCTCTCCTGGTCCCCTCGTTGCAGTGGCAGCTCCTCTGTTTCAATCCCCCGCCACGGGGGACTTCACAAGTATTTGGGAGCCAAGTCCTTCCGAAGACAGGCGACTCCATCCATACTGCGCACAGTATGGAGCGGCGCATCTCCGGGAGCACTCGGGGAGCAAAGACTTGCGAATCTTCCCTTCGGTGGCGGTAACAACAGTATTTGACCAAATTAGTCAAATACTGCTACGGGGGAGCCAGCACTAGAACGGGGACCTGGAGATGAGACAGAAGGCTCTATAGGACCCAGAGCCTTCCCTCTCCTTAGGTAAGTATCTGGCTTTTTTTTTTATATCTGATTCCCATTCACTTTAAAGAGACACTGAAGCGAGAATAAATCTCGCTTCAGTGCTTATATTCAGCAGGGGCATGTGTGCCCCTGCTAAAACGCCGCCATCCTGCGGCTGAACGGGGGTCCCTTCACCCCCAAATCCCCCCCTGCAAAATCAACGACCAAATTGGTCGTAGATTTTGCTGCTCTTGAGGCAGGGCTAACGGCTGCAGCCCTGCCTCTCAGCGCCGTCTATCAGCGGCGCATCGCTGCCTCTCCCCCGCCCCTCTCAGCGAAGGAAGACTGAGAGGGGCGGGGGAGAGGCGGAGATACACGCTGACAGACGCGCGTGAGGCAGGGCTGTGGCCATTAGCCCTGCCTGAATGCGGAAGCGCTGCCCGGGACTCCACGAGTGGGATGGGGAGGTAAGGGACCCTCGTTTAGCCGCGGGATAGCGGCGTTTTAGCAGGGGCACACATGCCCCTGCTGAATATAAGCACTGAAGCGCGATTTATTCTCACTTCAGTGTCTCTTACTCCAACTTGGTTTTAATTATCCTGTATTTAAGAAGTCCATGCCGAAAAAGTGGCTGGGAAAAGCACACATTTGAATTATCTGTTTTTGGTGCATTATCAGTACTGACCACAAGATGGTGATGGTGGTATACTACATTAGTTGTAGAGAGGCACAGCTTGCTTTGCAGTTGGCACATTCCACACATTTGGATTCTTGTGAAAGTCACAACAGTGATCTTTTGAACTTAAAGAAAACCCGTAACAAAAAAACATACCTCAGGAGGGGGAAGCTTCTGGATCCTAACGAGGCTTCCCCCGTCCTCTTCCGTCCCGGCAATCCAGCGCTTCGACCACCCGAAAATGGGCAAAGTAAATATTTACCTACCGCGATACAGCAAAGGCGCAGTAGCGGGTCTTCGTTCGGGCTAAGGCGGAAATAGCCGAGCCCGATCGTATTCACTCTACTGCGCAGACGTGAGTCCTTTGCTCCTGTGCAGTACAGGGGATCGATTGGGCTATGCTATTTCCACCTTAGCCTGAAGGAAGTGCCGCTATTGTGCCTGCACTGGATCGCAGTAAGTAAATATATTGCCCCGTATGCACAATATTTGGCAGGAAGTTATGAAGGAGCCAGTGCTGGATCTCTCAGGCTACAGAGGACGGGCAAGCCTCATCGGGACCCTGAGGTTTCCCCCTCCCAAGGTAAGTATCCCCCAGAGGGAGATTTTTTTGTTACAGGTTTTTTTAAATCTGTTTGTATTAGCTTAAGTTGAAATTAGCGTGAATTTTAATCAGCTTGAATAGAGATCTTAGATACCCTGAAATAATTCATTTTGTTATTCATTCAGATTGTCGAGCAACTCAGGAACCGGGATTGAAGAAAACAATTACCTGTCAACCTACCTGTGGCCATCCTTAGCCATCTAATCTTCCTCCACTTTCTTCATATACTTTGCCAATCACCAATGCAGATTAGTCTCTCCAACCTAATTTCCCTGAAGGAAATCTGTGCCTCAAATGGTTACTCACCTTGAGTCAGGGAAGCCTCTACATCCTCCAGAAGCTTCCCCCGTGCTACTCCCCATTCCAGCACGGTCCTATCTGCTTGGCAATCCGCCTGTGCAGTAGCATGGCCTGATCAGCCTTGGCTTTTCCTGCCAAAGCCCAAGCAGGTCCGTGCTATTGCACAGGCACAGTGCGGCTTTGCTTTGGAGGAATAGCCTGACGGAGGCTAACTTTAAAAACTTTATTGAAATAGACGTATTTCACCTTAGACTGTAATGTTTGACATAGGTAGGTACAATGATCTGTGTAACACATTCGCACTAATGACATCGATAGAATGAAGCCAGCGATAATTTTACCATTCAGGATTTTTTCAACCACCTCATAGACATTTCCTTGTTTATGTCATTATGTGAGTGAATATTTCTGAATAATGCTCATAAAAACAACTCTTAAAATCTCTTAGTAAGACCAATTTTAGTCCAGCTTTTCAGGAATCTCATTATTTTCTTTAATGCAGCAATAGCCTAAATTGAAAATATGGACTTACCTGGGGCTTCCTCCAGCCCCCTGTAGCCTGCTGTAAGCGTCTTGCGCATATGCGGTTCTCTAGACACTAAACCGCGCATTCACAGGACACTTAGGCGACCGGCATGATGGTGCGCACATGTGGCTTCAGTCGAAGCCACTAGCTTATTGGAGCCGCCAGCGAGAGCACGGAAAGGAGCAAGAGGATGCCGGGTCCCCTCTTAATCTCTGGGGTGACTGCTACGGCCGTTCTCCTCGTGGCCTCCTTTCCCGCTCCTCACCGCTGCTCCTGTCTCCTCCTAAGTTCCGCTCCCTCTCTGGCACACTCTGGCTGGCTCTGACCAGTTCCCTCCAGCTACACCCTACTAGCTCTGCCCCTCCGCGCCTGCGCTGTAGCGTTCTGAATGGCCGCGCGGGGCTTCTAGAAAGTTCCACTGCTCTGTGTGCTTTGGTCGCTTAGCAACAGTCTATGCGACCATTACAATGCCTCCACTCCTCTTGGTTCCACAGACAAGCATCTAAGGCGAAGCTTAGCCTTAGATGCTAAAGTTACCTCACACATAGAAATACATTAGAAAAACTTTTGGGACCCTCTTTTAGAGGGTTACAGTTCCTGTTATCAGAGGTCGGCGCTCAACAGCAAAGCAGCTCCAGTCATGTAATAGGGGTATAAAGCGCTTTTAAGGCAGCTGGCAGGTTCAGTGAAATCAATGGATGATGCAGGCAATTGGCAGCGTAGCAGATCTGTCAGCAGAAAATGCGTTCAACTTCAGCAAGCTGCATCAGGATAACACAGGCAATGTACAAACTTAAGAGGTCTGGAAACCACACAAAACCCCTTTTGAGTCCCGAATCGCCGAATGTTGTGGCCAACTACCACCAGCAATATTCTCCAAGTGAGGAAGAGGTCCAGAGATTAGTAATCGCCCAATTAGATAGAACCATTACTTTTGACCCCAGACCTTAACAGGTCCCTGAGATGGACTTAAGCTTTATGACAGGATTCAGCAAAAAGCGTAGGCAAATGGAGGGCATAATTAAAAAAAACATTGGGTAGTTAAGCAATTTGGCCGTATTTCAGGCCTCAAACTTAACGTAAACAAAACGGGAGTCCTTTTTTCAAATATGAACAGAACTCAAAGCCAACACTTAGCTAACTCCCTGGGAATAACTCTCCAAACGAAATATATAACCTACTTAGGAATTATCCCTCACAACTATTTCAAATTAACATAAGCCCAATGATCAACAATAAACTAAAACAAGACCTGAGGTCCTGGAACTCCCCTCTAATCTCTTGGACAGGTAGGATACACGCTGTCCGCATGTCACTATTACCTAAGATATTATATCTATTCCGCTCAGGCCTCCCAGACTTATACAACTATTATCGAGCTGCCAGGATAGCTCAATTTGCCCCGATTTTCTCTAAATTCACCCCTCCATTATGGGTCCAGATTGAAAACGACCTACTAGCGCCTCTTAGCCTATCCTCTCTTTTATGGTCTACCAATACAAAAATAGCCACTCTTAAAGCAGTAGAATCAGCTATACTATTCCAGGGGAAAAAAACATATATAAGTAGATAAATACTTGATCTACTTACATAACACATGTATTGTACTGTCCACGTTTTGATTTCAGTTAATGTTATATAGTAAATGACGAGAACTCTGTTCCTGGTGGGGGCCATGTCTTTTGCCCACAGTTAAGGCTAACTCGTGATGTCATTTCTGCCCTTTACTTTTTTTTCTTGTCTCCTCCAATCGCTGAGTCACCTCAGCCTTGCTTGTAAACACAAGTGAGTAGGGGATCAGGTTTCAGATAAGCAGCAGGCAGGGAAATAAAGGGAAGGGGAGGAATGTATTAGAGATAAAAAGAAACTCCAGCATGCAATTCTTTGGCACCGACTACTAAAGAGCCAGTGCTCCTAAGGTATATGATAACTCCAAATCATAACAGCAGAAAAAGTTTTGAAAGTTTTGAATGCAGGATTAGCATCTTTATCACCTAATACACTCAGACCAGTTGCTGTTGAAATTTGATTTTTATGGTGACGATACCGCTTTAAGTCAATTTCACCAGTCTCATATCACGCCCTCTCCCTATGGTATAGAATAAGATTTACCAAGAGACTTCAGTCCAAACTTTCTCCTCTTACCCAGATTTTCAACAACCCTGCTTTTCCCCCTGGGATGGAATTGAACTCCTTCCAATGGTGGAAACGCAACGACCACACACACTTACGCCAATTCTTATTAAGAGACAATCTACCCACTTGGGAACAATTTAAAAACACTTTTAAATTTCCTCCAACTGAATTTTTCCATTTCCTTAAGTCCATCCCGAGAGCTGCCAAGGGGCCTGCTGCTGTTACGCAGTTTGAAAGGTGGTGTGAACACTCACCTCCAACAGGGGGTCTTATCTATCACCTATAATCTGTGCTGTCCCAACCCCTAGATCCACATAAACTTAAACCAATGCTACAGTGGGAAGCGGACTTTAATTCTACTCTGACCATTTCTCAATGGTCCAAATGTTGTCTATCAATAAGGGCAGTAGTTACTATTCCCACATAGAAACAAGCTTCAAAGTCCTACACAGAACCCACATCACTCCAACTACTCTACATGGAATTGACAGCAGCAGGCCTAAATCTTGCTTTAGAAATCGCAGTAGAGATGGAAATCATTCTCATATTTGGTGGTATTGTCCAAAAGTTAAAGACTATTGGTCCTCAGTCTCATTTGTTTTAAGCTCTGTTCTGGAAAGAGACCTTTCACCAGATCATTTAGGTTACTGTTGGGCGACAAACCTAAAGGATGGAAATACCCATCACACCGACTAGCCCAACATATTGCCAAGGCTGCCAAGCTTCATATAGCTAGAATGTGGCGAAAACCCACACTCTCTCTTGACATGACAATATCTATTATTACGGATATCCTCACTTCTGAAAGATTAATCGCAATAGTTAACGATACAATGGATGTATTCACCAAAACTTGGCAGCCTTGGCTAGATTATATTGACAATCCGGGTCTCCGCTCATTGATTCTGACTCCATGACCTCTTTTTATATAAGAAGATATGTTAACATTTAAGTCCTTTTTGGCTGATGTTTTGTAAGTGCCTTCTGTGCCAAACACATTATTTATGTTTTTGAACATATATGTGGAACGAAATGTTTTATGTTATAACCTTATATGTTAAAATCTCCTGTTTCTTCCCCAAACTGGGGAATATTTGAACACCTGTTACCGTTTTAATGAGCATATTGTTCAATAAAAACCTTTTAAAACTAAAAAAAACATTGGGGCGTCCTGCAGCAGGACCCAGTGCTAAAGCGCCACTTGCCAG
Source organism: Hyperolius riggenbachi (assembly GCF_040937935.1). Lineage (NCBI taxonomy): Eukaryota > Metazoa > Chordata > Amphibia > Anura > Hyperoliidae > Hyperolius > Hyperolius riggenbachi. The sequence goes on from NC_090657.1 coordinate 97,450,096, forward strand.
ATAGACCTAAATTTATACATACATAATGCTTAAAACACTTCCTGGTACCTAGTTGTGTCAATCCAAATCCTTGGAAAACAGCAGGATTTTACCCGTGCAGGGCCTGCAGAGAGGACCTTACAGTTAAAGGGACTCTGAGCACCTCTCATGGGCATGCCTTTAAGCCAGACAACTTTCAACAAAGTTGTGCTACAACCCCTCTGGAGGAGCCTTTCGCAATGGCCCCGTGTGTCACTTCCTCTTCCTGCTTCATTCAGTGATGCATTTCTCTAACAGAGAAGACAGGGGTGACCCGGAAGTTATAACATAGCCAAGATGGCAGCCACGATTTTTAAATTGAATGAAAACTATTTGGTGTAGAACGACAATTCAGGCATCAAATGAAAGAGGAGAGCACAAGCTACAGAAAGTTATACATCTTTGAGTACTTTGCAGTACAGGTTGGAGTCTTAAAGACATGCCCATGAGAGGTGCTTGGAGTCCCTTTAAAGTAACTTCTGTCACCTCTAGTTCAAACAGAATGGAATTTAAAATTAGACACTATTACATGCAACTCCAAACATGCAGTCTAACTGAGAGTGTGGCCTCCAATACCTGGGTAAGGCCACTAGAGCCCTCAATAAAAAATGTTGAGAACATATCTACAATATCAATAAAGTTTTAAGCAGCATTGTGTTTCCAGATACTTCTTCAACCAGCACAGGTCAAGTTCTAGTAGTTAGTGGGGTACAGAGGTTAGTCCCAGGATGGAGGGGGTGTAACAGGAAATGGGAGGTGTTGACGCCTTGATGTTGAGATTGATTAAAATTGCTTTATTAGTAATGATTAGAATGTTTCCCTTGTGGGTGGGTGATTATTAATGGTCCTTTAGGTCACTGAGATGGGGGTTCATTGTTTTGTTGGGTTCTGTTATGGGTTGATGGGGAACGGATACATGATTCACCTTAGCCATCATTTCTAGCTGCCTAGCACTGGGCTATGCGATCTGGCAAGTTTAGTTGCCGACACAAGCTTTAATGTGTATAGTGACACTCTTTTGATTATAATGGTACCTAGCAGCAACTTTTACTGCTGAATGCGTCTAGCGCCCACTGTGGAATTCGCACTGAGGCGCTGGATTTGATTGTCTGAAGTCAGCACGGTGGCGTAGTGGTTAGTGCTTTCGCCTTGCAACGCTGGGTCCCCGGTTCAAATCCCAGCCAGGTCAACATCTGCAAGGAGTTTGTATGTTCTCCCCGTGTCTGCATGGGTTTCCTCCGGGTACTCGGGTTTCCTCCCACATCCCAAAAACATACAGATAAGTTAATTGGCTTACCCCTAAATTGGCCCTAGACTACAATACATACACTACACAATACATACATAGACATGACTATGGTAGGGATTAGATTGTGAGTCGCTCAGATGGACAGTTAAGTGACAAGACAATATACTCTGTACGGCGCTGCGGAAGATGTTGGCGCTATATAAATACTAAAAAATAAATAAATAAGTCAGGTTGGCTGCATCAGGATTGACTCATGCATAGAACTGTATTTCCCGACTAGTATTCTCAGCTCCCAGTTTTTGGTTAGGACCTGGGATGCTGGGTATTAGGTATGATTGGTCAATTTGAAACTGTCATCCAGTTAACCTTTGCATTCATCTTACCTAATTTGTACAATCGTTCAAAATGTATCACTGTTTCTATGTAAATATATTAAATGCACAATTATATGCACAATTTTATGTAAACCTGCGGATTATGCCACCTTGTTGATAGGAATGACTACTGTGATAGTCTATTTGTATAATGAGTTGGACGCTTGGGGAATATAATAATTTTATCAGAGCTTGGTGGTCACACAAGGCTTAGCAATGTGGCTGCGCGAGTTTGCCTTACAAAATACATGTCGACTTCACAGCTTCGTATCCCCGATGAGTTGCTAAGGAATAAAATGCATTGGCTGGAGCTACAGAACGACGTGCTGTGCGTGTGACACTCGCTGGACGCAGTGACGTTGAGAACATGCAGTCTCCTGCGCATACGCATTATGGGCGGAATTCTGTCAGTCAGTCGGCTGGTATGGCTGACATACTTAGTGTTTCCCAATAGCCAGGCACCTGCAGGCCATGTGTGTAGCGTGTAAGAGTTACATTTAACTCGTGCTGAACAATTTACCTTGCGCTAAACAGTGCAATATACATTAATGAACCCCATTATGTCTCTCTCTCTCTCTCTCTCTCTCTATGGGCCATATACTATTGTATGTGATAAGTAGCTTAAGCGTGCAAGCTACTTATTACCTGCCCATCACATGAGGACTACCGACAAATCCAGTTATTGTCTTCACTATTGCGACAGCTGAGCTTTAAAGGACTACTGTAGGGTGGTAGAGGGGGAAATAAATAAATATAAAAAAAAAACCTTACCTGGGGCTTCTAATGGTCCCCCGCAGACATCCTGTGCCCGTGCAGCCGCTCACCGATGCTCCGGTTACCACCTCCATTCCACTTCTGGAATTTCCGACTTTAGAAGTCAGAAAACCACTGCACCTGCGCACCCATGTCATCACTCCCGCTGATGTCACCAGGAGCGTACTGCACAGGCACAGACCATACTGGGCCTGAACAATACACTCCTGGTGACGTCAGTGGGAGCGAGGACGCAGCCGCGCAGGCGCAGTGGTTTTCTGACTTTAATGTTGGAAATTCCAGAAGTGAACCGGAGGCAGGGACCGGAGCATCGGTGAGTGGCTGAGCAGGCACAGGAGGACCATTAGAAGCCCCGGGTAAGTTCAACTCTTTTTCCCCCTACCCTCCTACAGTAGTCTTTTATATTATCCAATATTCCTGTGTGCCAAGTTATGGCGAATACAGGGTTTGTGGGGAGCTGTCCTTCAGCACCACATCACTGCTGCCTCACTCCCCCAGGAAATGCTCACATCTGTCGCAGTCACCCAGCTTCAACCACTAGCCTCCGCTAAGGCCATAAAGGTCCCTGGCACTTACAGAATGTCCGCCGCTGCATGCAAGGCTCTCCTGGCACCGTCGCTTCACATCGCTCTGCACCGTCCAGCTGGGAGCGCCACTCTCCGGTACTTCACTACACAGAATTAACACTAGAACCCATAGGAAATAAGCAAGAAATAAAAGAAGAAAGAACTGACAGATGGACCAGGTGACGTTATCGTCCCCTGATTTAAGGACTCACAGCTGGCAAGTTCAGGAATAGGATATGTCTCTCTCTGAGTGCAATCACTGAAACAGATAACTTGGCCTGTAACATGGATTGTTAATAAAGATTTGGTATTTTTTCCTCTTTTTTTTTTCGCAAACATCAGCTGCACTGAGTGCCAGCAGCCCGGCTAGTATGGAAGGCTTCATCGTCTATCTCCTAGCGTTGGGCAGATAATAGCATCATAGTTTGCTATTTATTAATAGTTCGTATTCAAAAGCCATAAGGGTTAACAAAAAAAAAAAAAAGATTCTTAACAATGTATTGATTAACAGTACCAAAGTTCTGACATATTTGTTATGTCCCTGAGAGCCCCCTCACACAGTGGCGATGTTGCACCACTATCACAGGGCAACGAAGCCCATGGGTTAAAACACATTACTTGCATTGTGATGTGCCGAAGTCCCCAACCCGACGCGCCCCAAAAACCACGCTACCGTGTGCACCCGTGTCGCTCTGTGTCGTACCAAGAACCACGTAAGTCCCCAGTTACACGTGCCAGTGTAAACACCCGACGCGGGTTTTACACGTCTCACATTTCTTGCAATACACTTCCGTGCGTGTAATCTCTTGGCTGGCAGGAAGTGTCACCTCTTGCTTGGCCGGGTGCCACACAGGGAATACCGCATAGTAATGTGGCTTTCCCTGAAGGCCTGTTTCCGGCAGTGCAGTGCAGCCGCCGCACCACCAATACGAAGTGTGAAACCGGCCTCATCCGTCATATGCCACAATAAGCTGACAGTCATTTGGTATTTCAATCTCCCTCTGGGTGTGAATACTCCCCACCTATATAAGCAGATCACCCCCCCCCCCCCCAAAAAAAAAAAATGTTCTCCTGCTATGGCTAAATGGTTGAATATGCAATGATTGGGGCATAGGTTGTTGTTTTTTTAGCCTATTTAAAAAAAGGACAACAGACTGAAACAGATCATTTAAATGTTTTTGAATTCTGTGTATTGGTGATGCATCTGATATCACATGTAATGTCTTTGTTAATTCATATGTACATGTGGTGTAGACTGTAGAGTGATATTTTGCCAGTCAGTTGTACTAATAAACAGCTACTGATGAGCAATCCCTTACTTCATCCTTCCTGTGTACTGCACATTTAGAGGTTTTGGCTGCCATTTTATACACAGTACTAATTTGAGATTCATTTTTGTCTTATCTGATCGACTAAATATCCAGATATAATATTTAACTGGTCTCTGCATGTACTTGTTATATAGGCCTCTGCCATAGCTTTCAGCTATCACTTTTTCCGAGGGACAGTCCCTCTTTTGGAAACAAATCCCTTTGTCCATATTAATCCTTATTTTTCCCTCCTTCAGATCTATTGTGTAAATAGATTCATTTCTTCGCCAAAAATCTGTCCCAGAACTTAGCGTGCAAAGTATAAGGACTGAGGCCGAGAAGTACTGCTAGAACCACACTACAGAGATGAGGAGAATGGTCAAACAATCCAGGTTGGCAACTGGAGATCAGACAAGCAAGGTATCAATATCATAGAGCAAAGACTAGTCCAGTAACAATCCAGGGTCATACACAGGAGATTTGAATATGGCGGTACACAGGGATGAGGCTAAAAGGCAAGGCCAAAGCGTAATCAAGACAACAAGGTCAAAACACAGGAATACAATGATAATAATGGATAACCCAACAGTAACCTGGCAACTAACGCTATAATGGGCAGTTTAGAAAGAGCACAGCAAGCCTTTTAAACTCACACACACCAATCAGTGGCTGGCCACTCTCACTCAGCTGATCAGGCACCAGTCTGTCATCTTGAGCAGCTGATCTATTTCTGCCGAGCAAACAGGCGTGTGTTCATGTGCGCCCATCCTCTGTCAGTCCAGGAGTGTGCGCCCCCCCCCCCAGCTCCACTGTAAGGAGTATAGAGCTCGCTGGACCCACGTGAAGACCACGCATGGATCAAGCCGCCTCTCCGTGGAGACAGTTGCCTCGCTGGATCCAACAGGATAGTTCCTGACAAGCTGAGGACCCATTTTCCTTCCAATTTTAAACCTGGCTGGTGAAGTCTGGGGATACAGGTATCATGAGATGTGTGATGGTCAGAGTTAAGTGGTATCCTCACTTACTTATTTGAATGGAGTACATGGTAATGGGACCTACTTGTCCAGAGACTGAGAATCAGCAGTCTTATCTCCAGTATTACAGAGATCATGTGACTAAGGGGAATGGCCGTACCATATGGGGGAATTATTCAAGGACATCAGTCACAAAAATCTTTAAAAAAAAAAAAAGTCACTCCTTTAATGTAACAATTTGAAGTTTGACGTATTTCAAAGAAAGCACCAAGAGGTAGGGAACAGCAGTTTTACATAATGTCACTGCTGGAAGAAGTTACCTATAAAAACCTTCAGTTAGTTGGCCCCACGCTCATGCTTCTGAGGCTGCTGCTAGCTAAAGTGTGGCACACTGTCACACTGATCTCCGGAGGAATCCTAACAGAGAGGACCTGGAGAAGTGTAGCTAAACTACATGCGAGCCTGTCTGTGGCAGGACAGCTGCACAGTTCTATTGCAACAGTGAATGGAGTACTGTGACGCTGCAACACAACACTTGTTGCCATGCCAACCTGCTGACTGCACACTTATGACTTCTAGCTGCGCGACTGTCCTGCCTCTGGCTGGTATGTACATAGGGTCGCTTATTAGGCGTAAATATTTTGTTTTTTCCCGACTGATGTCCATTAAGTATGAAACCATTATTTATTAATTACACTTTAGCAAAACTCTATTGTTTCCACTACAGTAAGGTTGTACGCAGACTGCCGCAGTAAGCGTGCAGGGACCAATCTCCTTCACCAATTGGACAAAAATTGCCCAATCTTTCTTTCAATCCAAAAATCAGACTGAAGTTTGAGGCTTGCTGGTGTCACAATATCAAAGTGATGGAATCTGCCTAATAAGTGACCCTAGGTATGGCCACCTTTAAGCTTTTATTGATGCATCGTAATGGATTGCGGAGATGCCGCCGCGCGGTCTGGCAGCGGGGCGGCTGTCTCCGTGTTCAGACCGGCGGTTTCTGCACAGCAGCATGCGTCTGGTTTGCCTGGGCCTTCTAGTGCACACAGATGGAGAGCTGCACGCGCGCGCTGGGAGGCAGGACCTTTATGCCAGTAGAAGAGGGATCAGCTGATCAGGTCGATCAGCTGATCCCAGCGCAGTTATTGATTGGCTGAGTGGCGCTGGGCGGCGCTGAGGAGCGCTGCAGTATATATAGATCTTGCTGGTCAGTCTCAGGATGTCTGCCGCTGCGAATACTTACGTGTGAGCACTCAGACCTCAGTCAGATCCCACAGTGTGTTAGAGCCAGGTGGTCCTGGTAATTCACACTTAGCCAGATTACGCTTGTGTTATACTTTAGACCAGTTCCGGGGTGTTGAAACCAAGGACCTGACACACAAGCTTAGGATTACTGTGTCATTGCTGAGTTATTCTCTAGACTAGTTCCTGGGTGTCGAGACCAAGGACCTCACACCTCAGAATAGGATTCTGCTTTATTTCTGTTATGACTATTTGCTTTGTCGACCTCTCTATTGCTTTCTGATTCGGTACCTCTGCATATCTGCCTACCTGTTGCCAAACCCTGCCTGTACCCGGTTACCGAATCAGCCTTCTGTCTCTGTACCTTATCTGCTCGTGTGTTGCCGACCTGGCCTGCCCGACCTTCCAGGCTGTCACTCACCCCTTGAGTGCTCAGTCTATCTGTACTAGCTGTGACACTATTCCACCAAGTGTCAGTTGCAACTAGGACTCCCGCTCCTCAGAGAGTCCGGCCTGTTAGCAGCCAGTGGTCTCTTCCCCTGGAGTCCCTTGGCTGCAGTACAGTCTATTATCTGATCTCCAAGTATCACTGGTTGCCAGGTTCTCACTGTTCCCTCTCTCAGGGGGATAGTCCCTGCACACCCCAGGGCCACTTGCCCCTCAGGTGGTTCTTGGCCGAGCTGCCTGTATCTCCCGCCCCACGGGAGATAGCCTACAGTTACACCAAACACTTACACTTAATTAGGTGTCCAGAGGTTAGTCATACTTGTATTATTGGTGATTCTGCAGATCATCCATAATCAGGTATACATCTGTATTGTTGATGATTCTGCAGATCATCAATAATCAGATTCTCTCTGTGTGCTAACACCGATTGTTACATGCATGTGTCCCCATTTGGGAGAGTTACTCTCATTTTCTGGCCCATATGGGGCCTTTTAGCAGATTCTTTTTCTGGTGACAACAGTAACATTTTAGAATTCAGATCACTTTCTTCCCCTTTGCCAACTGTTACATGGACAGGAAATGAAAACTGAAACTGAGATAAAGAGAATAAGAACTGTTATTGTTAGAATGCTAACAATAAAAAAAATAAAAAAATAAATCTGTCTTGAAGTGTAACTATGTGTACATTGCTTACCACACCCCTATTCCTTTTTGAGAGGTTCGCCTCAGGTTCTCTTTACCTTCTAAATAAAATAAGATAGTGGTTTGATAATGTACTGGTTAAAGGCTCTGCCTCTGGCACAGGAGAACTGGGTTTGAATCTTGGCTCTTGGTTCAGTAAGCCAGCACCTATTCAGTAGGAGACCTTAGGCAAGTCTCCCTAACACTGCTACTGTCTATAGAGCGCATCATAGTGGCTGCAGCCACTATCTTATTTTATTTAGAGGGTAAATAATATTTATATCGCGCTTTTCTCCTGGCAGACTCAAAACTAGAAAAGAAAGAGTTTCTACATGACTTACTCCTCAGGGGTATTAGTGCTCACCTTACAGAGCATGACAGCCCTAGTTTTCATGTGCAAAAAGAAACACCAGCTACTCCAAAGGATAACTAAACGAAGATGGGCAATGGAACGTTCAGCTTGTTGCAATCACCTGATTTGGGTCAGGTGTGCAAAAGCAAATTACTCATGCACGGAATATGGGAACTTGTGTGTACCAGGCAACGTACTGTTGTCCTTATAAAGAAAATAATGATATTTGATGTTTGTTTTATTTTTTTAGAAATTCATAGTTCACTGGAAAATGAAATGGGAATTTTTAATGACATTAAATTACAAAATGGTTTATGATGCACTTATATATTCATAGCACTATAAAAAAAGGGTAATTAAAACACTTTAAGTATTTAACAACCCAGCCCTACCTCATGTACAGTAGATCATTAACATTGATACCAACCAGGGCTGTGGAGTCGGAGTTGGAGTCGGAGTAGAGGAGTCGGGGCAATTTTGGGCACTCGGAGTTGGAGTCGGTGTCGTTTATTTCATAAACTGAGGAGGAGTCGGAGTTAGGAGTCGGATGATTTTTGTACAAAATCCACAGCACTGTGAAGTATTAGACTAAGGAGTCGGAGTGGAGGAGTTGGAGCCATTTTGGGTACCCGGAGTCTGAGTTGGAGTCATGGTTTCATAAACTGAGGAGTCGGAAGATTTTTGTACAGACTCCACAGCCCTGATACCAACAATGGTTTGTAATTTAATATTACTGAGCTCTTCTGCAAGTGAAGTGTGGTCCGGTGTTAGTCGAGGAGCAGAAATGCAGATGTCTGCATTTGAGCTCTTCTGCCTTAGAAAACCCTGGACAGCTTCTGCACTGAGGAGTACTTTGCTGCTCAACATGAGAATTCATCTATTTCACTGAATCATAATTACACCACTTGTTCTCACAGAAGTATCGTTTGGGAACCTCTGTGTTTGCATCTGTTCAAATGAATATGAGTATTAAGACGAATGGAGAATTGGGGGTACTTACTTAAAGGTAACCTAAACTGAGAGTGATATGGATATTTCCTTTTAAACAATACCAGTTGCCTGACTCTCCTGCTGATCAATTTGCTGCAGTAGTATCTGGATCTCACACATGTAACAGGCATGCAGCTAATCCAGTCTGACTTCAGTCAGAGCACCTGATCTGCATGCTTGTTGAGGGGCTGTGGCCAAAAGTATTAGAAACACAGGATTAGCAGGAGAGTCAGGCAACTGGTATTATTTTAATAGGAAAAATCCATATCCTTCTCAGTTTAGGTTCCCTTTAACCACTTTACCCCAAAGAGGTTTTTACCCTAACAGACAAGAGTGATTTTCACCTTTCAGTGCTCATCCCTTTCATTTTCCAATAGATTAATCACTACTAATCACAATGAAATTATCTATATCTTGTTTTTTTCACCACCAATTAGGCTTTTTGGGGTTGATATTTGTTTTCAGTAATTACTTTATTTTCTATGCATTTTAAAGGAAAAAACAAGGAAAAAATGAAAAAATATACTATTTATCCAATTTCATACCCTATAGATTTAATATAAACACTGCTACTGTACATAAAACCCACACATTTTATCTGCGTATTTGTTCTGGTTATCACAAGAATTTAATTATATCCCTAGTACAAAGTATGGTGACAATATATTATTTGGAAATAAAGGTGTATTTTTTCTATCGTGTTTTTTTTTTCTCACTAAACTCACACGCACAGCGGCAGCGGCGCTATTTGACTTATAAAAACGTCATGGAGCCGGTAAGAGACTCTAGCAGGACGTTTTTATAAGTCTGCTTGTCATTAAGTGGTTAAAGGACAACTGAGGGGATATGTGAAATGATGAGATAGACGTGTATGTACAGTGCCAAGCACACAAATAAGTATGCTGTGTTCCTTTTGTTATTTCTCTGCCTCGAGACTGACTATAGCACAACCCTCACTGATAAGTAATTACAGTCATAAAACACTTTCCTGTCAGTAAATGGCTTCTGAGAATTCAGGAAAGAGATAAAAAGGGTTAATAGGTTTAAGCTCTGGCATACTGCAATGAAGGTGTCATTGAGCAGAAACAATGAAACCGTAAAAACAAGATTTAAATATAAAATAAAACTGTGAGATATCTAAAAAGTCCTTTTTAGGAGCAGGAGGATAGATATAATTGTTTATCTCATCACTTTATTTTCACCTCGTATGTCCTTTAACCACTTGAGGACCACAGTGCTAAACCCCCCTAAAGACCAGGCTGTTTTTTGAGTACTTGGCCACTGCAGCTTTAAGGCTAAGCTGCAGGGCCATGCAACACAGCACACAAGTGATTACCCCCCCCCCCCTTTTCCCCCCACCAACAGAGCTCTCTGTTGGTGGGGTCTGATCTAGCCCCCAATCAGTAACTGATACCCCCTTTCCCATGAGAAATCTTTTCTTTTTCTCAAACGGATCATCACCCCTATTAGCCATACAGACCACCCTTGGTCTGTATGGCTAATATTGTGGTGAAACCCCTCCCACTGTGTGATGTCAGGACCATGGTCCTGGCAGTTTTTCTGTCTGTGAACCTCATTACATTGTGGGAAACAGCTGTTTACAACTGCCAAAAAAAAAGCAAGCAGCATCTCCTTCCACTGACATCACCTGCCAGCAGTAAAAATGTCACCATGTGGTAAATGTCAGAATGTAAATCAGGGAGAGGAGAGATTTTACAATGGGCAAATACTGATTAAATCATGTATACATAATTATTGTAAAAATGAAGCACTTTTGTATTACATTATTTTCACTGGAGTTCCAGTGAAGTCTGAATGTTGCCCTGCATTTTTGTAAAGAGTTCCCAGAATGTAGTTTGCTTGTTTTGCTGTATCAAGCATCAATATACAGTATGTGCACAAGTAGTTTTGTGTCTTTATTTTATAGAACAGCAGTCTCTAAAGAACATATGACTTCAGTATTTTTGACGCTTCATCGCTGTTACTGAGCAAGGTTCGTTCTTATAAGGGGAAGGCAGAGCCCAGGTAAATATACGTATATTTCTACTGTTATAGCGATTTATATAGCAACAACTTCCTTTACATTGTACAGAGAAATAAAAGCATGGTACATGATGCAAAGGTGGTATACAACATAAATGTGATAACAGCTAATACCAGACAGTGTCTAACAAAACACAAAATTACAACAAGAAAAAAAATAGCTGTGAGAACCCTTCCTTTGCATACTTGCAATCCACAGTTTAGCTAATTTACACTTGCCAGATGTGTGAAGTGTTTGTCTGAAGGTGTGTATTGTTTTTAAATGTGTAGGAAAGGATAATAAAATTGCACTGTATGTTGATGATAAATTAGATTGTAAGCCCAATAGGGCAGGATCCTCCCACTTGTGTTTCCTAGTGTTATACTTTATCAAATTAACATGTACCAGCACTGGTGATGTTTCAAACCACACATCAACTACATATGTTCTGTGTTTGTACATGTGTTGCTGGATGTCCTGATTGTACTGTGTTGAACTCGTGTATCTTTGCCCCTCACTGTTGGCACTATATTAAAATAAAAATGATAATAATAATAATGATAATAATAATAATAATAATAATAAGTACAGACTAACCAGAACTCATTGGAGTGTGTAAGGGGCTACAGTGATCCAAAAAGTCCCCTTACTAAAATGCTATGGAAAACAATAAATGGGCTTGATGGCCCATTCCCCTGTTTTGGTATGCCAGTTCCAGGCTGGCATAAAGTTCTAGTTTTACCTGTCCTACAAACCAGTTTATAAGTCTGTAGACTGGGAACTCTTGATGGTCATGTGATCTGTGACATCAGCAGACTCTTTAGTCTAGGCAGGGGTCTAGTCCTGGGAAAAGAGGTGAGTGGACTCACCTGGAAAACTAAAATGGGTGTGGTCAAGCATAATCTGGGCGTGTTCATGGGTGGGGCCAAATATACATGACCTTAGCAGTGATGTAAAAAATCTGCCGGGGAAGTTTGAGCTCTGCCGTAGTGTATCCCCCCAAAATAGATGTAATCTGACAGCATTTCACCAAAAAGACACATAATCTGGTAGAAGTTCCTCCAAAATACAGATAATATGGCAGTGGTTCCCCCAAAATAGATAATGTGGCAGCAGCAGTTCCCCCAACATACACATAATTTGGAAGCAGTTCCCCAAAATACGCCAAACCTGGCAGCGGATCACCCAAAATACACGTAACACCCAAAATACATATAATATGGCAGCAGTGGTCCCCCAAACATACACAATCTGGCAGCTGTTCCCCAAAATACACGTAATCTGGCAGCAGCTGTTCCCCAAAATACATAAAAGCGGTTCCACAAAAATGCAGATAATCTGACAGCAGTTCCTACAAAATAGGTACCCCCAGCATAGGTAGCCAGGTCTATAGGTGTCCCCAGTATATGTAGCCAGGGGTATATGTGCCCAGTATATTTAGCCAGGGGTATATGTGCCCAGTCTATGTAGCCAGGGGTATATGTGCCCAGTATATGTAGCCAGGGGTATATGTGCCCAGTATATGTAGCCAGGGGTATATGTGCCCAGTATATGTAGCCAGGGGTATATGTGCCCAGTATATGTAGCCAGGGGTATATGTGCCCAGTATATGTAGCCAGGGGTATATGTGCCCAGTATATGTAGCCAGAGGTATATGTGCCCAGTATATGTAGCCAGAGGTATATGTGCCAAGTATATGTAGCCAGAGGTATATGTGCCCAGTATATGTAGCCAGGGGTATATGTGCCCAGTATATGTGGCCAGGGGTATATGTGCCCAGTATATGTGGCCAGGGGTATATGTGCCCAGTATATGTGGCCAGGGGTATATGTGCCCAGTATATGTAGCCAGGGGTATATGTGCCCAGTATATGTAGCCAGGGGTATATATGTGCCCAGTATATGTAGCCAGGGGTATATGTGCCCAGTATATGTAGCCAGAGGTATATGTGCCCAGTATATGTAGCCAGGGGTATATGTGCCCAGTATATGTAGCCAGGGGTATATGTGCCCAGTATATGTAGCCAGGGGTATATGTGCCCAGTATATGTAGCCAGAGGTATATGTGCCCAGTATATGTAGCCAGAGGTATATGTGCCAAGTATATGTAGCCAGAGGTATATGTGCCCAGTATATGTAGCCAGAGGTATATGTGCCCAGTATATGTAGCCAGGGGTATATGTGCCCAGTATATGTGGCCAGGGGTATATGTGCCCAGTATATGTGGCCAGGGGTATATGTGCCCAGTATATGTAGCCAGGGGTATATGTGCCCAGTATATGTAGCCAGGGGTATATATGTGCCCAGTATATGTAGCCAGGGGTATATATGTGCCCAGTATATGTAGCCAGGGGTATATGTCGCAGTATATGTAGTCAGGGGTATATATGTGCCCAGTATATGTAGCCAGAGGTATATGTGCTCAGTATATGTAGTCAGGGGTATATGTGCCCAGTATATATGTCCCAGTATATGTAGGCAGGGGTATATGTGCCCAGTATATGTAGGCAGGGGTATATGTCCCAGTATATGTAGGCAGGGGTATATGTGCCCAGTATATGTAGCCAGGGGGTATATGTGCCCAGTATATGTAGTCAGGGGTATATATGTGCCCAGTATATGTAGTCAGGGGTATATATGTGCCCAGTATATGTAGTCAGGGGTATATGTGCTCAGTATATGTAGTCAGAGGTATATGTGCCCAGTATATGAAGTCAGGGGTATATGTGCCCAGTATATATGTCCCAGTATATGTAGGCAGGGGTATATGTACCCACTATATGTAGGCAGGGGTATATGTGCCCAGTATATGTAGCCAGGGGTATATGTGCCCAGTATATGTAGCCAGGGGTATATGTACCCAGTATATGTAGCCAGGGGTATATGTGCCCGGTATATGTAGTCAGGGGTATATGTGCCCAGTATATGTAGTCAGGGGTATATGTGCCCAGTATATGTAGCCAGGGGTATATGTGCCCAGTATATGTAGCCAGGGGTATATGTGCCCAGTATATGTAGCCAGGGGTACATGTGCCCAGTATATGTAGCCAGGGGTACATGTGCCCAGTATATGTAGCCAGGGGTACATGTGCCCAGTATATGTACCAGGGGTACATGTGCCCAGTATATGTACCAGGGGTACATGTGCCCAGTATATGTAGCCAGGGGTATATGTGCCCAGTATATGTAGCCAGGGATATATGTCCCCAGTATATGTAGCCAGGGATATATGTCCCAGTATATGTAGTCAGGAGTATATGTGCCCAGTATATGTAGCCAGGGGTATATATGCCCAGTATATGTAGCCAGGGATATATGTCCCAGTATATGTAGCCAGGGATATATGTCCCAGTATATGTAGCCAGGGATATATGTCCCAGTATATGTAGCCAGGGGTATATGTGCCCAGTATATGTAGTCAGGGGGTATATGTGCCCAGTATATATGTAGTCAGGGGGTATATGTGCCCAGTATATATGTAGTCAGGTGGTATATGTGCCCAGTATATATGTAGCCAGGGGGTATATGTGCCCAGTATATATGTAGTCAGGTGGTATATGTGCCCAGTATATGTAGCCAGGGGTATATGTGCCCGTATATGTAGCCAGGGGTATATGTGCCCAGTATATGTAGTCCGGGGTTATATGTGCCCAGTATTTATGTAGTCAGGGGTATATGTGCCCAGTATATATGTATTCAGGGGTATATGTGCCCAGTATATGTAGTCAGGGGGTATATGTGCCCAGTATATGTAGTCAGGGGGAATATCTGGACAGTATATATGTAGTCAGGGGTATATGTGCCCAGAATAGGTAGTCAGGTGTCCCCCCAGCATGAGGGGAGCAGCGCAGTGGAAGGAGAGCTGTGAGCAGCGGTGGAGAAGGGGGGCCATCCCCCCCCCCTTCTCTCACCTTAAGGCTCTCCCTCCCTCGCTCTCCCCTCCAGAAGTAACGTGTGGGCAGCCGGCGGGACTTTCCTCTCCTCATTCCGGCGCAAGCATTCCACTGCCGCTAGTCTGGTCCAGACCAGAGCAGCGGCACGCAGATCCAGCGCCGGAACAAGGAGAGGCAAGTCCCGCCCGCTGCCAGCGCCCGCACGTTACTTCTGGAGGGGAGAGTGAGGGAGGGAGAGCACCCTAAGGTGAGGGAAGGGGGGGGGGAGATGGCCCCCCTTCTCAACCGCTGCTCACAGCTCTCCTTCCACTGCGCTGCTCCCCTCCGAACATGCCAGGGTGGACGGCATCTGGAAATAGTAAGTGGACGCCGTCCACCCGCGTCCACGCACCACTCGACCCCTGAGTCTAGGTCATAGTAATTGGACTCATTCTAAAGTAGGGTAGAGAACATACTGATGTCATTTATTCTTTGTGAAGAAGGAGATGAGGCAGTGTTCCTGCTATTGGTTACCTTTAATCACTGTTCACACAGACATGGGGATATGCAGTAAGGGTGGCAGCCTGACAGCTGTTTCCCGTAATCATCGCTACCTCAGAGGCTATAGGGGTACCTCTATAGCTTCTGAGGAAGCGTTGATTAAAGGTAACCAATAGCAGGAACAGTGCATCATCTCTTTTTTACAAATTGCAAGTTTTGTCTTGTCTTTTGAGAACACACCCCTGCGGCTACAGATCAGGTTAGATAGCCATAATTCCCCAGCTGCATCTTGTGCTAGTCTTTCTTTCTCCTCTTTGTGATGTCATTTATTCAATGGCAAGCAGAGCTGGGACAAGGTCCTCCAGCACCCAAGGCTGAGACACCAAAATGCACCCCTACATCCCTCCCACCCCAGCTGTCACACACTGATTGTTATTAGACTAAGAGGGCCACAGGGTTCACAACCTCCCCAACACCTTAATATCTAGTTATCTGGCTTGCAGTCACTGCTATGTATCCCCTTTTCTTATTTCTTTCTGCTTCAAACACAATTAGGAATGACAGCTGAATGAATTGTGCGCCCCCTCCTACACTGCGCCCTGAGGCTGGAGCCTCTCCAGCCTATGCCTCGGCCCTGATGGCAAGTACTCTGTTGCCTTTGCTGATGGAAAACGTTTTTCCCTCAAAGCGGTGCTAACCTACTTAGTGCAATGCTTATCATGCCCAAAAGTCTTTAGGCGTGCTAACTAGGTTAGCACCGCTTTGTGACTCAAGCCCAATGAGTGACTTTCCTGAGTTTAGTCATTACCTAAATGTGCATAATTACTATTAGAAATGAAATTATGTCCATTTTCGTAACTAAAATAACTTTATTTGTACAGAAAACATGAAATTACGAAATTTCGCGTTAAACACGATTTTGCGCTGAAACGTAAAATTACGAAACCGAAATTTCGCTTATGGAATTATTATGGTTTGCATGGCAATTACGGATTTGTGTCGTAGCGGCAAAATTCGCGTCCGTAATTAAAGGAAACACGAAATTACGAAACTTTTGGCTTAACACTATAAATGAGAGTTAATTAAACACTATTCAGGCTAAACTTTAAACTTAGATTTTTCACCTTTTTAAATTACAATAAGTATAGGATTCCAATTTACAATGAATCAGCCTGACCACCATTAGAATTTGTTCTGATCAATTTTGGGTTTAGTTGCGGTCAGAAGGTGTCCAGACTCACACATTCACGTCTTTAAATAGTTCTCTTATTCTGGAGTTGGCCATGTAGGACCTGACCTGAATTATCAGACTCTTGAAACCAGTTGTGCAAAGTCACTACTCAACACACATGAAAAAAAAAATCTCAGTAAAGTTCCATAGACACGCTACATGAAACTCGGTAATAACCACCTTTGCCAAGAATCCAGCATGTGTACAGCACAGCAGCCCCCGACTCCTCTTGCCAGTTCGGCCAGTGATCTGCCTGGCAGACTGGCATATTGCTTTGGCCAAGAGCATTGTTCTCCCCACTTACCCCACCCACTGTGTGACATCACTCGTGTTGCTCTGCCACTTTCACCCCGCATTGGAAAAAGAATATGTCACAAGCCTGTAGGCTAGTGACACGTCTGTACTGCCTCGGCCCTGCAGTGTGGCCCAAGGGGTCGGGGGTTCATCCCTGCTGGGAGACATGCCTCGTCCGTGTGTATGAGGCTTAATACTTGTTGTAAAACCAAGAGAAGACAAACGGTTGGCACTACAGCGGTATAACATGCATTGCTCGGCTTCAAAGACATGCAGTATGCACAGGAGGACTACAAATACACCTCTTCTCTGGAACCTCTTCAGCGTGCTCAAGCAAAGAAATCAAGCAGCAAGCAAATGAAGAAAGCAGGAAAGCTGGCACTGCTGCAAGTGTTGAATTTATTGTAGCATTTGTAAAGTGCAAACGTGCAGCATCTTACAAAATGAAGTAAAACACATACCCTTGTGAGAGGAGGCGTGGGTGGTGGTGGGTGCTGGGCAGAGGATGCCTGACGGCCGTTTCGCGCTACACAGCGCTTCTACGGAGGCTGCCTCCGTAGAAGCGCTGTTTAGCGCGAAACGGCATTTGAAAATCAATAGGTGAATTTTGATTAGCTTTTGTAGGCTCCACCCACTTTTCTGAATATTAATTTCAGTCACCCAGTGACCAACTGTGCAAAGTTTAAGAACCCTGCCATTGACAGTGTAAGAAAAACAAAAGTTTGCTTTCTTAAAACAGAAAGAATTTGCGATAATTCAGGTTGGAGTGAGCTTAAAATGTCGCCCAGTGCATCACTGTTGAATATATGCAAATTAACCATTGTTACCCTTAAAAGCTAAACACACCTCCAGAACTGATGGAATGCAATGATGTGTCATTTTGTTAATTTGCACAGAGCCATAATAATCCAACATGCATACAGACTGTTTTGGATTGTTTGATCCTCATCAGTACATGGCATGGATTAATTTGGCTCTATGCAGTAGGGCTTGTAACACCGAGAGGTACAGACTAACCAGCACGCTCATGGTGACCCAGAACTCATTGGAGTGTGTAAGGGACTACAATGGTCCTAAAAGCCCCCTTACTAAGATGTTAAGAAAAACAAAAGTTTGCTTTCTTAAAACAGAAAGAATTTGCGATAATTCAGGTTGGAGTGAGCTTGAGATGTCTCCCAGGCATCACTGCTGAATATATGCAAATTAACCATTGTGCCCTTAGAAGCTAAACACACCTCCAGTGTAACAGTGTAAGAATGGCTGCAGTTTACATTTTCCAGTGAAATTTGTATTTGTCTCCGCCCCCTTTTTGGTTATGGGAATAAAAAGTATCCTATACTTTATTCCAGGTAATGTACTATGTGTGTGCCAAATTTCAGTTTACATTCTAGCAGTGAAATTTGTATTTTTCTCCACCCACTGATGTCTTAATGTTTCCCGGGTATGTATTTGGCTGCTGATGGCTGTGGCCACGTTTTCTAATCCTAACATACAATTGTCAATAGTCAATGACCAAGTTTGTGAGATTTGTGGTCTTTGGCATGAATAATTTTCAATGAAATGAAACACATCTGATTCGCTGTTTGTGGCCCCACCCCTTTTCTAAATATTTAACCCCAGTCACCCAATGATCAATTGTGCCAGGTTTGACGCTTGTGCCATTAACAGTGCAAAAATAGCAGCAATTAAATATTTGCCTTGAAAATCAATAGGTGAATTGTGATTGTTTTTTTGTAGGCTCCACCCACCTTTCTGAATATTAATCCCAGTCACCAACTGTGCAAAGTTTTAGAACCCTACAACTAATAGTGTAAGAATTGCTGCAGTTTACATTTTCTCAGTGAAATTTGTATTTGTCTCCGCCTACTGATGACCCGGCATTGCCAGATTATGTATTTGGCTGGTGTTGGCTGCGCCCACTTTTCCTAACCCTAACACACAATTACTCAATGACCAAGTTTGTGAGCTTTGCGGTCTTTGGCATCAATAACCTGCATTAAAATGAAACAAATCAGATTGGCTGTTTGGGGCTCCACCCCCTTATATAAATTTAAACCCCAGTCACACAATGATCAACTGTACCAGGTTGGAGTCTTGTGCCATTAACAGTGCAAGAATGGCAGCAATGAAATATTCCCCTGAAAAATCAATAGGTAATTTTTGATTGTTTTTTGTAGGCTCCACCCACTTTTATTAATATTAATCCCAGTCACCCAGTAACCAACTGTGCAAAGTTTGAGAACCCTACCATTAACAGTGTAAGAATGGCTGCTGTTTACATTTTCCCAGTAAAATTTGTATTTGTCTCCGCCCACTTATGACCCTGCGTTGCCCGCTTATGTATTTGGCTGGTGTTGGCTGTGCCCACTTTCCTAACCCTAACACACAATTAATCAATTACTCAATTACCAAGTTTTTGAGCTTTGCGGTGTTTGGCAACATAGTTACATAGTTACATAGTTATTTTGGTTTAAAAAAGACATACGTCCATCGAGTTCAACCAGTATAATGCAACAATAATTTGCATTGGAATGAAACAAATCTGATTGTCTATTTGTGGCTCCACCCCCTTTCTGAAATTGAACCCCAGTCACCCAATGATCAACTATACCAGGTTTGAGGCTTGTGCCATTAACAGTGCAAGAATGGCAGGTTTGAGGCTTGTGCCATTAACAGTGCAAGAATGGCAGAAATATTCCACTTGAAAATCGACCAACTGTGCAAAGTTTGAGAACCCTACCATTAACAGTGTAAGAAAAACAAAAGTTTGCTTTCTTAACACAGAAAGAATTTGCGATAATTCAGGTTGGAGTGAGCTTGAGATGTCTCCTAGTGCATGACTGCTGAATATATGCAAATTAACCATTGTTACCCTTAGAAGCTAAACACACCTCCAGAACCGCTGGAATGCAATGATGTGTCAGCTTGTTAATTTGTACAAAGCCATAATAATCCAACATGCATACAGACTGTTTTGGATTGTTTGATCCTCATCAGTGCATGGCATGGATTAATTTGGCTCTATGCAGTAGGGCTTGTAACACCGAGAGGTATAGACTAACCAGCGAGGTCATGGTGACCCAGAACTCATTGGAGTGTGTAAGGGACTACAATGGTCCTAAAAGCCCCCTTACTAAGATGTTAAGAAAAACAAAAAGTTTGCTTTCTTAAAACAGAAAGAATTTGCGATAATTCAGGTTGGAGTGAGCTTGAGATGTCTCCCAGAGCAACACTGCTGAATATATGCAAATTACCCATTCTACCCTTAGAAGCTAAACACACCTCCAGTGTAACAGTGTAAGAATGTCAGCAGTTTACATTTTCCAGTGAAATTTGTATTTGTCTCTTTTTGGTTATGGGAATAAAAAGTATCCTATACTTTATTCCAGGTAATGTACTATGTGTGTGCCAAATTTCATTCAAATCCGTTCAGCCGTTTTTGCGTGATCGAGTAACAAACATCCAAACTTTCCCATTTATTATATTAGTAGGAGATTAGTAGGCCATCCTCTTTTTCCCTTTGCACTTGATCTTTCCCAACATCAGGGTGTTCTCAAATGAATCCTGCCTTCTCATTATGGTCTACATGCAACTCAAGGTGATAAGAAGCTCAAAACATGCAAGTTATTATCTCCTCACATCGCCAAGGATTTACTGGCAAATTTAATTGCCGGCTCCACCTGAGCGACATCCGAGCGTAAAGAGCATAGCTCAGGTGTATACGAGTTATTTTCCTGAGTGATGCGCCTGTGTCCCAACAATGGGGAGTGAGGCGTTTGTGCCCTGGAGCTGTCCTTCAGTGCTGCTGCCTCGCTCTGCCGAGAGATGCGCACACACCTGTCACTGTTACCCAACATTTATTGGTAAAGCCTCATGATTCCCATTGGTCCACCTAGTAGACAAATAGAGAGCCCTGTCGGGAACTTCAAAGATGCTTTTGCCGGTCGCCGCAACTCCCACCAATTTGAAGTAGTCAGAGGAGGATTTGCAGGTTCTCCATATTTTGGAGGAGTTGTAGTCGGGGACTCATTAGGTGGGAGAGGAGGAGAGACAAGGTGGTGGATTTCCAGCGGTCCGCCTAGCGTACTGCCCTTGCCTGGGAGACCTGGGACTCCACAACAGATCTGTCAAATTTCCTCCATTTACACATAGTCCTAATTTGAAGACCTTCATATCAGTTGTTGAGAGAGATTTGATCAAATTGAAGGTTAGGAGCTTTGCTGATGACACCCTTAGTGTAGAAGAAAGACGCTCTTTGAGTGACCTGGTTGCACAGGAAAAGTCGGTCATGAAGCCCTCCGATAAGGGAGACAATGTAGTACTGATATCTACCAGTTTATGCAGAGACATGTGCCAGGATGTCCTGGGCTTGGGGTGCTACTTGAGGGTCTGTTCTTGTAGGAAGACAAAAAAAAAAGACACAGAGAGACCGGGAGCCCGATCTGGTGTATTAACAAAGAGACACCAGGGTACGTGTGTGGTAAAGAGATATACTCACAAAATTGGGTTGCTGAAAAAAAGCAACCACTTTTCTTGCATGTGAGGAAGTGCCGTCCTCACTCGGCCTTGCTACTGATAGTATGGTAGGTCGCAACTCCAGGCAAGTCGCAACTCCAGGCAAAAGAAAAACTTCCAAGTGTGCACTCCCCTGAACAGGGGTGACGGAGACTGGGAGAAGGTAGGAAGCGCCCGTGGACATATATCAGTAGTTCTAATTGGTGATATAGTAACTAGAAAAAGGTATTATGGTTTCTAACCTAAAGTAGTGAAACTCACACGTAAGGTAGTGGTAAGTACTGCTTAAATTTTATTGGGGCACAAATGGCAACGCGTTTCATGGCCTTAACCGCTTCCTCAGGTCTATAGGTGTGCCTAAGGTGACGTGTCACTATCTTGGGCGCCCAAGATAGTGACACATCACCTTAGGCACACCTACGGTATAGACCTGAGGAAGCGGCTGAGGCCGTGAAACGCAGTGTCAATTATGCCCCAATAAAATTCTTACTGGCAGTATTAAGATTTCTGTTGGTCAACATTTTTCTGTCTGAAGGGACCGACTACCTCCAGGTGCAGGGGACAGTAAAGGAGACAACATGTGCCCCCTCTTATGAAAACCTGTACCTGGGGTAGTGGAAATGCCATCTGTTCACTGACGAGGGTCTCTCCCTGTACCTGTGCCACATCCTCATTATGCTTTTGCTCCCTGCAATACTGTGGTTGCAATTTCATGTTTGAACCTGGTGTTTCCCTCAGCTAGTGTTTCCCTCAGCCATACTTATATTCGCTACTTTTGCTACTCTGCATGTAAACCTTTGAGCCATTGCTTCTCTGCCTTCCTTGTATGAAGATTTTTGAGCTGTCTGCCTGGACTTGCTACTGTATATTCTTTGCTGCAATATCACTCTGATCAGTCCGTGACTGCTCCATTACTACTACTGTATTCAGGAGTCAGATGGATAAACTGAGATTGCGATGAGCACAGGGGAAAAAAAAAAACATTAAATTGAGTCAAAACTAATCGTCATCTGTATCTCAAGCATGCAGTGCAGTATCAGTAACTGCGTGCATCAAAAAAGTGCGCCTGGAAAAAAAGGCGCGGGATATAGCCGAAATTATAAGTTGTAATGTAAAACAATATTTTTCGTTTATAGCTTATAAACGAAAATGTAGTGCTAAATAGGTTGAATAAACGGAAATGAAACGTCAAATAGCATCTATGACAACAAACGATATTTACACTTGTATTAAGCATAGTAATACAATGGTAGATTTTACAGGTATTTTACTGCAATTATACCTAACTGTAGGCTCACACAGATCTCTCCCTATCCCCAACCCCTAGACCCCCCTTTGTGTAAATATACATAATTTAATAAATTGTATATATTACAAATATTGTACTGTAACTATACCTAACCCTACTCTCACACAGAACCGTCCCTGTACCTATCCCTAACCCCTAGACCCCCTGGTGGTGCCTAACCCTAACCACCCCCCACCCCCACGTGGTGTATATTGTACTGTAACTACACCTAACCCTACTCACACAGAACCCTCCCTGTACCTATCCCTAACCCCTAGAACCCCCTGGTGGTGCCTAACCCTAAAACCCCCCTGGTGGTGCCTAACCCTAACTATCCCCACTGCACAAACACCCTTACACACATATCAACAATAATATATTTAATCCTTAAAATACTTCACTATAAATAACATGAATAGAATAATGTATATATTTGTCATAGAATAAATAGCCTTAAAATCACGTACACATTAATAATATTATAAATAGAAAAAGGTGAGAATATATAATAATAATAATAATAATGATAATAATAATAATAATAGATAGCCTTACAATCACTTACGCATTAAAAAAATCTTAAAATAACGGTAATATTAAAAGCGAAATATAATAGTAAGTTAATAAAAACTATAAGCGACACATTCTAAGTGTAAAAAACAAAGTTAATATCAAAAGCGATGTATTTCTAATAGAATAAGATTGAAAACGATATTTAAGCATTATACGTATGAAAACTAATTTTAACCACTTCCGGATACCGGGTGGTTTGGCTGATCTGTGCTGCGGGGGCTCTTCAGCCCGCAGCACAGATCAGAAATCAGGCAGGGCGATCAGACCTCCCCCCTTTTTTCCCCACTAGGGGGGATGTCCTGCTGGGGGGGTCTGATCGCCGCCGCGCTGCTGTGCCTAGCGGGGGGGGGGGGCTCCTCAAAGCCCCCCTCCGCAGCACTAGTCCTCCCTCTGCCTCCTTCCCTCCCTCTCCCGTCCCTTGTGTGCGGCGCAGGACGGCTTTAGCCTATCAGATGCCGGCAATCCCCGGCCAATCAGAGACCGGGGATCGCCGATCTCCTCTACGGCGCTGCTGCTGCGCAGCGCCGTATATATGTAAACACCGGGGAAGATCTTCCCCGCGTGTTTACATTTACCCTGCGAGCTGCGATCGGCGGCTCGCAGGGTGTTCACGGAGACACCCTCCGTGAACTGACATGGAACGGCCGCTCATACGAGCGGCCGTTTCCATGGAAACCACTTCAGGATTCAGGGGCGTAGTTAAGCGTACGCAGAATCCTGAAGTGGTTAAATGATAAAATAAGTAAACGAAAATGTACTTGTTACAGTCCTGTAAGTGAAATTTAAAAACAAAAAAATAAGTAAAAGCTCCTATAAGCGAAATTTACCACAAAGTCAAAAGGAACTGCAAGGCGAGAGAGCTAACCACTACGCACGGTGGCGTAGTGGTTAGCTCTCTCGCCTTGCTGCGCTGGGTCCCTGGTTCGAATCCTAGCCAGGGCACTATCTGCAAAGAGTTTGTATGTTCTCTCCTTGTCTGCGTGGGTTTCCTCCGGGCACTCCGGTTTCCTCCCACATTCCAAAAACATACTGATAAGTTAATTGGCTCCCCCTAAAATTGACCCTAGACTACAGTACTTACACTACATAATATAGACATATGGCAATGGTAGGGATTAGATTGTGAGCTCCTTGAGGGACAGTTAGTGACAAGATTATATATATATATATATATATATATATATATATATATATATATATATATATATATATATATATATATATATATACACACACACACACACACACACACACACTGTACAGCACTGCGTAATATGTCGGCGCTATATAAATACTAATTATTAATAATAATAATAATAATAATAATAAGGAACTTGTAAACAATAAATAAAAACTTTTGTTATCACAATCCCTGCAACCGCTATTTCTCGGGCGCCCAAATTTCCTGTCGGGCGCCCAATAGACGATATTTTGCATTGCAGTCTATGGCCATGCCCTTTTTGGCTATTAGCCATATGCGCCCTTTTTTACTGCTTCCTCAGTAAATAGTGGGCTGATAAAACACTTGTAGAAAGGCCCACCAGCCAAGTTACAGTACCATACCACATTGAACAGCAGGAACAGAAGGAAGAAGACAAGAAAAAGAACATTTACATAGTCAAATGCAGGGGGGATTGCAGCTGCCCAGAATCCCCCTTCAGACCAGGGTCGGTGCAGTGTCTGGGGACAGGCTCAAGTTGAGACACCAGAATATCTGCAGGTATCCTGCAGCTCACAGCACTGCCTCCTTTCTTTCCCTGCTAGAGTTGACTTTAGACGTAGCAGCAGCATGTGTACAGAGCATGGAGCAGCAGTGTGTGTAAAATGCATGGAGCAGCAGCATGTGTACTGAGCATGGAGCAGCAGCATGTGTACAGAGCATGGAGCAGCTCTGTGCCCTGCTGGGGGAATGCTTCACTTTCTCTTTCATCACCAGTGTTGGCTGTCATTATCGGTATCCAAACTGCTCCTGATCGATCCCGTTGTCGATCAGGAGCAGATCGGACATATAGGAAATAATTGTCAGATTCTGTCAGGCGGACGGGGATTTGCATTATGTGTACCCAGCATGATGTCCTACCATATTATTATACTGTATTGTGCATGGCTGAGGGAGACCATTCAGGAATCCTCCCCTTGAAAATCCTGGGTTTGTCCCTGATTCCTTGTCTCCCTCTGGCGGACTCAAAGCACCGGAGCTGCACTAGGACGCACTCAGTAACAGTGTTAGGGAGTCTTGCCCAATATCTCCTTACTGAACAGGAAGAGGTGTAATTTGAACCCTGGTTTCCTGTGTCAGAGACAGAGCCCACAACCACTACTTTATCCAGCCTCTGCTGGTATTGAAAGAAAATAAAAAAAGAAGAGGAAATAGAGAAGATGGAGGAGAGAACTAAGTAATCCAGTTTCCAGGACATATTATTCTCCTCCCCCTCTTGGGTACTGCAGGTGTGTAAGAGCCCCTTTGTAAGGATATTTGGGGGCATTGAGGCTATGTACAGTAATATTCAGAACATGGTGGCCATTTTGACTGGTAACATCCATTTTAACCCTGGCTTCAAGTGGTATTCATTTTGTTCTTTTTCTGTCTGCTGTGTGGGTGAAATACTATCTTAGATGTGTATGTCTGTTAGAGACAGTCTGGAAACTGTCACCTGTAAATGTTAAATCTGCATCTCTCTGTGAAGAGGTATAAATCTCATTTGAATAGACCAGCTAAGTTCAATAGCCCAGAGCCACCTAAACATTGTCAGGATGTCAGTGTAAGGCCCTTCAGGAGTACCTGCTCACAAATCAGCTCCAATGCCCCAATCTAACACCACACGCTTCACCCTATGTGGTGCGTCCCCCCTTGAACAGGAGGTGAGGAAGTAACACCTACCTGACTTCGGTTACACCCAGGCCTTAAGTGTACAAAGTATTGGAGCTGAATGCAGGGCGAGCAGATAAACCTCCAGGCCAAACAAGACACACAGTATATAGCGAGTCCAGAACAGTCCAAGGTCATACACGTGAGATCAGATATGCAAGGTACAAAGCAGTAGGCAATAGCAGAGTCTAATAGCAATCCAAGTCAGGGCAGGCAATAACAGAGTCCAGTAACAATCCGAGTCAAGGCAGGCGGCTGGCAAGAATGGTCGAGGTACAGGCAAAGGTCAAAATCCAGGAATCCAATAACACAGCAGTATAACAGCACCCAGCAACTAGCCAAAGCTAACGCTATCACAGGCAATGACAGGAAGCACTCAGCAGGCTTATATAACGGAAAATTCTATACTTACCTACCGGTAATTTTCCTTTCCTGATGCATCCATGGCAGCACTGATGGGTAGTTGCTCCGCCCACTAACCCCATTGGACAGGTAACTAGATAAAATTAACTCCCACCCCTGTACACCTGTCTAGTACCTTTTCGACCTCACCGAGCAAAGGGGTGGGTCTCCCATGCTGCCATGGATGCATCAGGAAAGGAAAATTACCGGTAGGTAAGTATAGAATTTTCCGTTTTCCTTATGCCTCCATGGCAGCACTGATGGGAATTGACTAGAAAGCTGAAAAATAAATACAAGGGGGGGCACTTTGCAGGTGCAGAAAAATCAACTTAAAGGGGAACTGAAGAGAGAGGTATATGGAGGCTGTCATGTTTATTTCCTTTTAGACAATACCAGTTGCCTGGCAGCCCTGCTGATCCTCTGCCTATAATACTATTAGCCATAGCCCCTGAACAAGCATGCAGCAGATCAGGTGTTTCAGTGGTTCAGACTTATAAGTCTGATCTGACAAGACTAGCTGCATGCTTGTTTCTGGTTTTAATCAGATACTACTGCAGAGAAATAGACCAGCAGGGCTGCCAGGCAACTGGTATTGATTAAAAGGAAATAAACATGACAGCCTCCATATACCTCTCTCTTCAGTTCCCCTTTAAACTTTAATGAGAATAGTACCTCTCAACAGATTAATACAAAACACAAAAATAATCAGGTTGACCCCACAGCCAATACTGATCTGCCAAACTGTATAGTAGAGTTCACAGCTGGGTCTACTTTATAATGTTGCATTAATGTATGTATCGTTCGCCAATTGGCTGCCTGGCAGATTTTATCCGCTGGAACTCTGGCTTGGGCTGCCCATGAGGTCGCAACCGACCTTGTGGAGTGCGCCCCAACTTGGACTGGAGGTTCCATTTTAGCTGCTTTATAAGCTGCCTGAATTGTCCTGACTATCCAGGTGGCTATGGTCCTGGAGGAAGCTGACTCTCCCTTCCTATAGCCTGCCGGTACTACGAAGAGTGTGTTCGCTTTCCTGAATGACTGGGTAACCTGTAGGTATTGCTTCAGAGTCCGCCCCACATCCAGCTTATGTGGCTCACCTTCCTCCATTTCCTGAAATGTGGGTAGTGCCCAGCCCTGGTTAAAGTGGTATACAGAAGCCACCTTGGGTATAAAATTTAGCATCGGCCTAATTACCACTCTGTCGGGAAAAAAGGTTAGGAAGGGTTCCTTGATTCCTATTGCTCGGAGTTCTGATACACGTCTTGCCGAGGATATTGCCGTCAAGAACACGGCCTTTAGAGTGAGGTTCCAAGTTGTACAGCAGTGTAGGGGCTCAAACGGAGGCCCTGCCAGGAAATCAAGCACCATTGGCAAATCCCACTTCGGAAAGATGTTCTTTCTGGGAGGTCTCATCTTCATTACCCCTCTTAGAAATTGAGTGACCAAAGGATCTGCTGCCCATCTGATTCCGGTCAGTGCAGAAAGGGCCGTAACCTGCACCTTCAGTGCTGAATAACTAAGCTGCTTGTCAACTCCAGTCTGCAGGAACTCTAGAATTTGACTCGGAAGGGGTTAAACTTATTTTCTATAGCAAACTGTAGAAACCTCTGCCATATGTTAGGATATGTTCTATTAGTCGTTGGTTTCCTGGCCTTGAGTAATGTTCCGATTACCTTGTCCGAGCAACCTGAGTTTTTTAATTTCCTCCCCTCAATCGCCAGGCCATCAAACTTAGTCTGTGAGGTTTCTGATGCAGGATTGGTCCCTGTGACAGCATATCCGGCGATACTGGAATCGGCCAAGGTGGCTCCAGTTTCAGAGACCAGAGGAGAGGGAACCACGGTCTGTGGGCCCAGAATGGTATTATCGCTATCAGTGTTACATTCTCCTGCGCTAGTCTCCTGAGAATTTTGCTGATCATTGGTGTGGGAGGGAACACGTATCCTAGATGGAAATTCCATGTTGTGGTCAAAGCATCTATGGCCTCCATTTTCGGATCCCATCGGCGCGAGTAGAACCTCTCGCACTTTGTATTTCTGAAGGTGGCCATCAAGTCCACTTCCGGGGTGCCCCATTTCTGACAGATCGATTGGAAGATACGTTTGTGAAGTGACCACTCGTTGTTGTCTATCTTGCTTCGGCTTAAGTAGTCTGCCTTGGTATTCTCCACTCCCGGTATGTAGACCGCTCTGAGATTGTGAAAGTTCACCTCTGCCAGACACATGATTTGTGCTGTCTCCTGCAGCAACTTTGCGCTTCTCGTGCCACCCTGCTTGTTGACGTAAGCCACAGCAGTCTTGTTGTCCATTTTCAGGAGTATTGATCCACCCTTCAGCAAAGGTAGGAAGTGTGATAGCGCCCTGTAGGCTGCCCTTAGCTCTAATATGTTGGCTGGTAAGTATGCAGTCGATCGATCCCAGCTTCCCTGGGCAGAGTGTTCCAGAAAGTGGGCTCCCCAGCCCTTGCTGCTGGCGTCTGTTGTCACCACTAGCGGGGTTTTGTGCTGTATGCTGTGAGGTTTGGACAAATGGGATCTCACTGTCCACCACTGTAGACTGTCCCTCATCTGTGATGTTACATGAATTCTCTGCTGCATACTGGCTCCATTCCATTGGGATAAGAACCCCATTGGAATGTTCTGGAATGCCATTGAGCCCAACGCACCATCGGGATTGTTGACGTTAAAGTCCCTAATAAGCTTAGGCATTGTCTTGCATGTAAGGATTCCTGGTCGCTGATATTCTGGACTTTCTCTATTATCGTGTGCTTCTTCTCCTCTGGGAGAGCAACAATGTTCTGGGTTGTCACCAGCCTTGCTCCCAAAAAAATCATATCCTGCACCGGGTGAAGACAGCTCTTTTTCCAGCTTATCCGCCAGCCGAATTGCTTTAAGGCTGTCAAAAGCAATTCTCTTTGGGTTAGGATAATCTCTTTGTCTTGTGCTAGCAGGATTATGTCGTCCAAGTAGTGGTGTAGGCGTAAGCCTCTGAGACGCAAAAGGGCAATGATCTGGACTAGGAGTTTGGTGAAAGTTCTTGGCGCAGTGTTGATCCCAAAGGGGAGGGATCTGAACTGGAAGTGTAGCTGCCCCACTGCGAACCTCAGATATTGTTGGAATTCGGGGTGTATTGGCACATGCAGATAAGCATCCTCGAGGTCTGCCGATAACATCCAATCTCCTCGTTTTGTTGCCAGTAAAATGGATTGTAGTGATTCCATCTTGAAGTGGTGCAGATTTATGTGTCTGTTTAGGGTTCTGAGATCCAGAACCGGCCTTAGCTCCCCGGATTTTTTTGTCACAAAGAAGAGTGGAGAGTATAGGACCTTGCCGTTCTGTGACTGCGGAACCGTCACTATTGCCTGTTTCATAGTCAATTCTTGTATGTACTGATGTAGTATGTCCCGTTTCACTTGCGAACTGGGAATTCACGTAGGGACAAAGAGGTTGTGTGGAGGTTGCGTTTTGAAGCTCCAACGGTGTCCTTCCATTATTGTTCTCACCACCCAGGGATTTCGAATGTGCTCCGCCCAGACGAACCCAAATTTTGGAGTCTGCACCCTACCGGACTCATCTGGACGGATACACCGTCAAAACCCCTTTGCCGTGGCTGTAGCAGTGGGGGCGGCCTTCTGTTTGTTTATTCTTGCCAAGTTAGCTTGACCTCCTTGCCAGTTCCGGCGATAATCTTTCCCAGGTCTATAGGCTCTTGCATTGCGGAATCTGGATTGCTGGGAGCGGGCCTGCTGATTAAAGGTCTTCCTCTGCCTACGGTCCTGCAGGATCAGACCGGATTTCCCACCTGTGACACGGGATATTGCGGTATCCAGCTTCTCACCGAACAGGTTATTGCCATCTTAGGGAATTTTGCACCAGTTTTGCTTTGAGTTGGCATCCGCCGACCAGGACCTGAGCCACAGCGCTCTTCTGGCTGTCACAGAGTGTAGTAGTGTTCTGGCAATGGAACGGATAATGTCACATGATGCCTCACCCACGAAGTCTGATGTTAATTTAAACTCTTGAAGTGATCTGATTAATGATTCTTTGTCTGTATCGGATGCTATAGCGGTCTCAAGATTTTCGGTCCACGCTCTGATAGCACGACTCACTGAGGTTAGCGCAACTGCCGGTTTCATGGCGCATCCAATTACAGCGTATACTTTCTTTAAATCTGCGTCTATTTTCCTCTCAATCGGTTCCTTGAAGGAGATAGCGTCTTCTATGGGTAGTGTGACGTGCTTCGCCAAACGCATACCTGACGCATCCACCGCCGGTACCTTGTCGAAGCTGCCGGATTTACCTTCTGGAAGCGGGTAGAGTTTAGAAAATTTATTATTAAGGTTCGACTTTTTCTCCAACTTGTTCCACTCCTCCTGGATAATATCGGAAATATCATCCATAAACGGGAACGTAGCTGTCGATTTCTTTAGATGTTTAAAGTAATTTGTCTTCTGTTTAGTGTCCTTTTGAGGTTCACTGTCTTCGTCTTCCCATTCGATCGCCTGCTTCACGGCTGCAATATATGGGTCTACCAGACTGAAATCAAAACATCCATCTGTTTCTTCAATTTCTAGTCCCTCTTCCTGTGACGTAGATGGTAGGGGTTCCATATATGATGTCTGCGGCCTATTGGCAATGTATTCCGCCATTGAGTCCTGCACCGCTTTCCTAATAAGCTCTGACACCTCCACTGGTTGTTGCTGCTTCGCCGCCATCTGTGAAAAGCATGACTGGCAAAGCAGCTTGTCTGGCATAGGTCTTTTCCCACAGGCTCGGCAACCTTTGGAGGAGTGTCTATGATGGCGATGTTCTCTGTGGTAGTCCCCTGGTGATCTGCTCCTAGATCTATAGTAGGATCTATAATAGTAATCCCTTCTGGATGAGCGTGATCTCTCGGAATAGTGCGGTTGTAGATCTCTATGGTCTCTATATTCTCCATAGTCTTTATCCGTCCGGCTCCTATACTGTTCGTTGTCTGCATAGCTTCCGTCATATATATGATCCAGGTTTGCAGGAGCGATGGCATCCTGTAGTCTTCTGGAGCTGTCAGGAGACATAGTAATGTCTATTAGTTCTTCGCACTCTTTTAGTATGGTCCATAATAATACTCCCCTGGTGCATCATACCTTACATCCTGAGGCTGGTCTGTGATCTGTGCATCCTGATCCATGCTGACCCCCCTAGGGATATTTTGCTGACAGTGTCTGAGGAGAGGAGAGAAAAAAGAATGCAGTGCAAACCAGGAAGGAAAAAGAAAAAAAAAAGAAAAAAAGTAAGGTACTATATTTCTCCCCCTGCCCCCGCAGCCTGACGCCCACCTACCGACCAGAGCGACCTCCGCAATTGAGCGCAGCAATCAGCGTCCAGATCCTCGCAGATAGAAGGATTCTGCCTAATGGACGCCGAACGCCGAGGCTGCAGGCTTGAAAAAAACCGCTCCAAGGAAGTGGGCGTGGCCGCGAGGACGAAGCTCCTACTATGACCACTTCCGGCTGCCGGAGTGCAACCGGAAGTGACGACGCGCTGAAGGAATCAACGGCCGCCCCACTCCTCAGCCAGCGCGACATGCGCCAGACGTCACCCCGCTACCCCGCAGGAGCAGCGTGAGCAACGAACACTGCCCAGGTATGATTACACATCAAACAAAGTGGATCCGCACAAGAACATAGCATTTAGCCATGAACATTTTTTAAGAGGGACATGCCGCAAAGGAGATTATTAATCCCCTATCCTGACAGCCAGGCAGCATTCCGAGCCCCCCAAGACCAGCAGAACTGGGGCTACCACAGGGCTACCTTTAGTAGTCACAGGGTCCGCATCAGGAGAGACTGAACCTGATGGATAACCACATCTGTGGCAGGCCTCTGCACCGGAAGTCTTCCCTGTCCGAGGTGAGGACGAAAAACATAGACAGGTGTACAGGGGTGGGAGTTAATTTTATCTAGTTACCTGTCCAATGGGGTTAGTGGGCGGAGCAACTACCCATCAGTGCTGCCATGGAGGCATAAGGAAAGTACAAGCAACCAATCAGTGGCCGGCCACAGTGAGGTCAGC
Organism: Hyperolius riggenbachi; assembly: GCF_040937935.1. NCBI lineage: Eukaryota > Metazoa > Chordata > Amphibia > Anura > Hyperoliidae > Hyperolius > Hyperolius riggenbachi. The sequence goes on from NC_090657.1 coordinate 97,482,692, forward strand.
TGAAACAGATGACCACAACAGGCCAGCTGACCCACCCAATACTGCCCAGCAAACCTTTCTGACAATATTAGTCATAGCACAGTGGTCAAGCTCACCACCTCCGTAATTTTTTTAAGAACCTGTTTTACATGGCTACGATGTTCTGGTAATGAAGAAGACAAAAAAATAAATTAAAAAAAATAAAAAATTAATATGTCATCAAGATACACAACAACAAATCGACCTAAAAATTCACGGAAAATATAATTTACGAAATCCTGGAAAACGGCTGGGGCATTACATAAACTGAATGGCATTACCAAGTATTCATAATGCCCGTCTTTGGTGTTGAAGGCTGCCTTCCACTCATCACCTTGCCTAATCCTGATTAAATTGTAAGCTCCCCTAAGATCCAACTTGGTAAAAATGTGAGCCCCTGCCACCTGAGTAAACAAATCGTCAATAAGAGGTGAAGGATACAGATTTTTCACTGTAATTTTGTTGAGACCCCTATAATCAATACAGGGTCCAAGACCACCATTTTTTTTCCAACAAAATAAAACCCGGCACCTGCTGGAGAGGTAGAAGGACGAATAAATCCCTTCTCCAAATTTTCCTTTATATAATCTTTCATAGCCTAATCCTCAGGACCTGAAAGATTATACAAATGACCACGTGGTGGCATGGTTCCTGGTAAGAGATCAATAGGACAGTCATAAGACCTGTGGGGAGGTAGTTTATCAGCAGCCTGTGGACATGATACACATAAGGTAATTTATCATCAATATGGACCGCATTCAATTGCACATTATTGAGACAATGATTAACACAATGGGATGACCATTTGACTAGTTGTCCTGTCTGCCAATCAATAATAGGATTAGGAAGCTTCAACCAAGGGAACCCCAAAATGATTGGACTGGAAGGAATCTTTAGCACAAAAAATTTTAAACGTTCTGAATGAAGTGCCCCAATCTTTATGGAAATGTCTGGTGTGACAGAAATTGGTTGACCGGCCTGTAAAGGTGTATCATCAATGGCAGTCACATATAGTTTTTCAGACAAGGCTGAAACAAGAATAATGAGTTCCTGGGCCAAAGACAAATCCATAAAGTTACCAGCAGCGCCACAATTAATAAATGCCTGCCCCTGATAATCTTTCTTAACCCCTTTGACACCAATGGGCAATAAGACACGTTCATATATGAGAGGAAATACCTGCTCGCTCAGATGGGTTTCCTCGACCCCACCTAAGCGCTGAAGTTTTCCGGCTTACTTTTAACTGGACACACTCGAGCAAGATGCCATGCCCCACCACAGTACAGGCACAACCCCTCTGTACGTCTCCTTAACTTCTCAGCAGAAGACAATTTTGAGGAACCTATTTGCATAGGCTCCTCGTGGACGGAAGATGAAGTGGCTCCAAAAGGCCTTATAGATGAGGTGGAGACAACTGAAGGAGACCTTCCTTGACGTCTCTGACGAACTCGACGGTCAATTCTGATGACCAGCGTGATGGCTTCTTCAAGAGAAACTGGAACTGGGTGGCTTAACAAAATGTCTTTGATAGTGTCAGAATAAGACCGAACAAAAATTGATCAAGCAGAGCGGCCTCGTTCCACTTAGTAAGTACAGACCATCGCCGAAAATCAGATGCATATTCTTCGGCTGACCTGCGACCCTGTCGGAGATCTCTGATCTTTTGAACGGCTGTGGTGGAAATGTCAGGATCAGCATATAATACAGACATTGCTTTAAAAAAAATTCTTCCACTGAAGATAAGGCGACATGCTCCTGTGGCAGACCAAAAGCCCAGGTCTGAGGTTCCCCTTGCAATAAGGAGATAACCAAAGCCACGCTTTAAGACTCAGAGCCGGATGCGATAGGCCAAACCGGGAAATACATCAGACTGGTGTTCATAAAATTGCTGAACTGCTCGCGGGAACCTGAAAAATTTTCCGGTAATGGCAACTTGGGTTCCACAAAAGACCCCGGAGGCAGAGGTCGAACTGAAGAGGTGGAGTTAGAAGCATCAGAAGGTGCAGAAGCTTGACCAGGTCCTTGTAGGGCAGTAACCATCTGGGTCAGCTGATTTACAGCTCCTGTTACTGTAAAACTTGATGGCGTAGCTCCTCCATGTATATATTTTTTGGGCCCATGATAATGTAAGGCCCTTCAGAGTACCTGCTCACAAATCAGCTCCAATGCCCCAATCTAACACCACACGCTTCACCCTATGTGGCACGTCCCTGCTTGAACAGGAGGTGAGGAAGTAACACCTACCTGACTTCGGTTACACCCAGGCCTTAAGTGTGTAAAGTATTGGAGCTGAATGCAGGGTAAGCAGATAAACCTCCAGGCCAAACAAGAAACACAGAATATATCTAGTCCAGAACAGTCCAGGGTCCTACACGTGAGATCAGATATGCAAGGTACAAAGCAGTAGGCAATAGCAGAGTCTAATTGCAATCCGAGTCAGAGCAGGCGGCAGGCAATGACAGAGTCCAGTAACAATCCGAGTCAAGGCAGGCGGCAGGCAATAACAGAGTCCAGTAACAATCCGAGTCAAGGCAGGCGGCTGGCAAGAATGGTCGAGGTACAGGCAAAGGTCAAAATCCAGGAATCCAATAACACAGCAGTATACCAGCACCCAGCATCTAGCCAAAGCTAACACTATCACAGGCAATGACAGGAAGCACTCAGCAGGCTTATATACTACAAGCAACCAATCAGTGGCCGGCCACATGCACACAACAGCCAATCACACGCAGGCATTAATCATCTGACAGTGAGGTCAGCTGAAACAGATGACCACAACAGGCCAGCTGACACACCCAATACTGCCCAGCAAACCTTTCTGAAAGTATTAGTCATAGCACAGTGGTCAAGCTCACCACCTCTGATGTGGGAGACCAGGGTTCAATCCCAGGCAGGGTCAGAACTATTATTTCATATTATTTAAATAAAACCCCTGCTAAGTGTCAGCTGACTCTACCTCAGACCATACTGCGGCCGAGAGGAGCGGATCCTTACAGTCAGGAAACTCTTCCAGGTTTGCATAATCTATCTTTAGATCTGTTGGTAGATGGGGGAAATTTCAGTGGAATATAAATTAAAACAATTTCCCCCCAAACTTGCTTGCATACCCTCAAGGGATATGTCTGAGCATAAAAGCCCTGTGCTGAGACACAGTAGGTGTCTCTTCCTGAAGGTGGCTCTTGAGCTAGAGAAGTCCCTGATTTCTGATCAGAATCTGTGTCCTTCCACAACAAAGTTTGGACCTTTATGCTGGTAAAGTTCGATTTCTGTTTTATTCCCTTTTTATTTTGATGAGCATATTGTCTTACTTTGTTTTTTGTAAATATATCTGTATATATTTCCTTCTGCACTGTTCCACTTTTTTGGAATATTAAATCTTTATTCAATAAGCTTGTCTTCCGAGTACTAAGCAGAGCTTTACATCTCCTAGAGAGAGACTGCAGTGTAACTGTGTTACAAGTTCAGAGCCTGATTGTATGCTTGGATTGTTCATTGGTATCGTGTGAAATTGCAGTGCGTGTGTGGCGTTCTCGGATTTGGGACTAAAGCCCATGGCTGACCCAAAATACCATAGCACCAGCCTGAGCGTGAGTCGCTTGACAGCAGTGTATGAATTATCATGGTGTCTGGCAAATATCATCACAGATGACTGTTAGTGGTGGCTGAGTCGTGCAGAGTGGGGTTGAGTGTGACAGCCTTGTGTTAGCATGAATAACCTAACCCTAACCACCACCCCTGTTGTTGCCTAAAACTAGCCGCCGCCTAGGTGGCGCCTAACCCTAACCACTCCCCTTGGTGTTGCCTAACACTAACCACTCCCTCTGCAGAAACACCCTTTTAGATATATTAACGATAATAACTTTGAAAACGGAAAATCTGTACATATTAACGAAATAATATGACAAAAACTCAAAGCTATAACGTTATAATGTTAATAACGAAATTTTTCACGGTGCCCTTTTTTCATGCCTTTGTGCCGTATTAACGATAATTGCATTAAAGGCTATGGCGGCACCCTTTTTATCCACCCTCAGCCGGCGTCCTTTTTTCCTGCTCCCCTCTGTACTTAATTCTAAGAGGCAGTGGTGGAAAGCCCTAGATATATTTTTTTTCATATCAGCTTTATCAGAAGAGGTGAATTGAATGTCAAGTACAAAATTCAGCCTGTCCCATTGCACCTAAAGTTTGTCTTTAGACATAACCCTATACAGATTGCATTGTGGTCCCAGGAGCACCTCAAGCCTTGCAAGTATTCAGCGGCAGTGAGAGCACCGTTACCAGAAAATCTGAATACGTCTCTGCTCTCCCGAGTGTTCACAATCACATATCAGGAAGGAGATCTCCAATGCCTCCAGGGAAATCAGAGCTCATAGATTGCAATGCATTTATATGTAAAAGTAAGAACAAAAGATAGAGACACTGTAGCATTGTTTAGTGGGATATGGTATGAGCATGCACACAAAAAAAGACTAGGCAAATTATTTTTGTTTTGACCTTTGGTTGGCTATTTTGTGTGTGTGTGTGTGTGTGTGTGTGTGTGTGTGTGTGTGTGTGTGTGTGTGTGTGTGTGTGTGTGTGTGTGTGTGTGTGTGTGTGTGTGTGTGTGTGTGGTGGTGGGGGGGGGGGGTAACGTACAGTCAGACCAGACAGTCACCCTGCCTTATTAAACCTCTGCCATGGGGCCTTTACGGTGTCTCCTTATAACAAAAATGCTATAAACAAATCAGCTAATATCTGTAAACTTCATTAGAAACGCTAAAAAGACTTATCCCCTTACACAGTAGAAAGAGGAATGCCTGTCCAGTATTCAGAGTCCAGGACCAGTTGTTTAATGGTTTACACTTTGCCATAAATTATAACACAATGTACACACATAATACAACTGTTAAAATACAATATAGGAAAGGTTGTCAAAAATGTAGTGACACTGCTTGCCGCATGTTTTGTGATGCAGAGGTCTGCTTCAACAGGGGCAGCAGATACATTTACTATTCCCTTTCATAAGGGAAATTCAACTTGTACTGTTATCCATGTCATAGCTACTTATAAAGCACACACAAAGAAGGGAATAGCGAATTCACCTACTGTATATACTGAGCCCACTAATGCAGTTGTGTCCACTTTTCGGCATTTGTAGCATTGATGTGTTGCTGAAAAACGGACACAACTGCATTAGTGGGCCCAGGCCCTTAGGGTAATGCTAGAATATTGGGCAGTGGTGCAGTGTTGGTGTTCTATTCCTTAGATGATACAAATGCATCACTGCCACATATTCCAACATTGCACTTATTTACTGCATTACAGGACTCTTTTATGGATCATCCCCACACATCCCCATACCTGTATACACAAACTCTTTGACTGGTTCCCACTATTCCTTCCACATATATTCTATTTGAATAGCTATCACCTGTGTGGATCACAACATTACAATGTGAGTGTTACTTATGGAGAGTAATAGTCATTTTATCAAATCAATCAAATCACACATAGCTTTATTGGCATGACCAAGCTTCAATACATTGTCATTGTGGATTTCTCTTCTCCTAGTAGAATGTAGTGTTTTCTCTCAACCTTTTAATGTGTGAAGGTCTGGAAATCAGCAGGAACGACGGGACCAGGAGAGGAACGGGAAGGCTCTATAGGACCCAGAGCCTTCCTTCTCCTTAGGTAAGTATCTGATTTTTTATTTTCTCACTTCAGACTCACTTTAAAGTATATTAAGCTTGTGGAAGCCATGGAACCCAGTCTTTAAAGGCGTCATCAATCAAAGCAAGCCCCCCCCCCCTTCTACTTATCCGGGGCTTCCTCCAGCCCCTTGCAGCTGACATCTCCCGCGCGCAGCTCTGCGCTCAGGTCCCCGCCGGTGCAGAGGCCGACCTCGAGGTCATCTCTACTGTGCCTGTGTGAGCGCCGCTGTCAATTAAGCCCACGTTGTGTGTGGTGTACTGCGCAGGTGCAGAGCTACTGCACCTGTGCAGTAAACCACGGACAACATGGACTTTACTGGGAGCGGAGGTGTCAGTGTGGGACATTTCAGTTGCAAGGGGCTGGAGGGAGCCCCAGGTAAGTAAAATGGGGGGGGGGGCTTGTTTTGTTTGATGACTCCTTTAGGCACAGCAGTGCCCAATCACGCAGCCTAAGAAGTTGGCCTTTACCACTTTAAGTACTGCTGGTAATTTGTGCTGGTTGGTTGAGACTGCTAGTTAATTGAGTTCCAGATAACCGGGACATTACTGCATATGTACATGATGTTATAATATGTGTCATGATGTTGTAAACTAAGTTATTAAAAAAAACATAGACTTTAAATACTTGACAGAAACTATCCTTTGTACAAGAGTATACAATACCCCTTTTAGAGTGACATAATAAATTTAACAGATTTGAACTGATCTAATTATGGTATTTTTTTATATAAGGTTACTAAAGGGAACCTTAACTCTAAAAAAAATGAGTTTCACTTACCTGGAGCATCTACCAGCCCCCTGCAGCCGTCCGGTGCCCTTGCAGTCACTCATGGCTCCTCCGGTCTCCTGTCCCAGCTAGTTTCGTTTTTGCCAACTCGGAGTCGGCAGACTGCCACGCGTATCTTTGTACACATTCCCGCTGGTGCTGGAAGCTATCGCGGACACGCGTTGCATGTACATGTTGATGTCCGCGATAGGTTCCTGCACCAACGGGAATGCATGCAAAGGTTCGCATGGCCGCCCACCGACTCCGAGTCGGCAAAAACGAAACTAGCTGGGGACGCAGGAGCTGTGAGGGCACAGGATGGCTGTAGGGGGCTGTTAGATGCCCCAGGTAGGTAAAACCTTTTTTTTTAGCGTTAAGGTTCCCTTTAAAGTAGGGAAACAGGGTGACTATTGTGGCTTCTTCTACCAAAAATATCCCTGTCCTCTGTCCTTGTGGTATACGCAATATTACTTAGTGTGTGTATTTAATACTCTGATCATTAGGTTGTAAGCATTCCCTAGCAGTCCAGATATTGTATACTCCATCTGTTTCATATCTTATCACAATAGAGACATCTAGCGAAAGCAATCCCAAGTGTACAATAATGACATTAAGGGGGCCAATACGGAAGAGCCTGAGTCCATCCTTACCACCTACAATTATTGATATAAGGCCTGTAGTAATATATTTTACTTGTAATTAAGAAAAAAATACATGTATTTATTGCTATCCAAATGCCTTATTTAAGCAATAGTTACCTTTTTCATGTAATTATGCTTTCAGGCATACCTTGTAAAACATATGGCTTTAGGGAACCTTATTTTAAGAGCTTACGAAAGCCTCGCCTTTTATGCTGTTCACTTTATTATTCTAGCATACACAGTTGTTTTGTATTTTGAAGCACTCTTGAGCAAATGTTAAATGCAGTGCTTGAATTTTGAATGTGATCTGATAAGGCAGTATAAACTTGAATCTCGTAGTTGGTTTCGACAAGCGTGTTATGCTTTTCTGAACACAAGATGTCCCATGATGCTACATTTGTGTTTTGGTGATTGGATTGCATTGAGTATGTGGCTGTGGCCTAATGCTATTCAGAGTTCAACAAAACACAGTGAAGACACAAATTTAGGCTGGGCCCACTAAAAATCACAAAACAGTCTTAAAAACGCTAGCATTTTTTAGAGCCATTTAAACGGTAAACAATGAGCGCTTTCCAAAGCGATTTTTTTAAGGAATGCAATTTTGGGCCCTGAATTTCTAGAAAGTAGTGTTGGTGTTTAGTATAAATCAGATTTCTGAATGTAATATCCCGCCTTTAAACGCTACACTTCAGCACCCGAGTAAGTGGACAGGGTCACGGGGAGAGCAGTTACTTGCGCTTCATGGGTATTATGTCAATCATATGCTACTAGATCTGGAAAACTCCACGTGACTCAGATGCTTCCTCATTCCTGTTTGGAAGGAGGAAGCATCATTTGTTTACCAGAGATGGTTGATTACCAATACATACCTGGGGCTTCCTCGAGCCCCCTGATCGCTCCCACGGCGTCCCCTCCTACCTCTCCATCACTCACAACACCATCGGAGATGTTCTGCTCACCATGTGTGTCTGTATGTGTGAAAACATGCACGTTTTATCACAGAAGCTAATGTAATTGATAGAGAAAATGCCTGCAGTGCTTCACTGCTGTCTGTTTTTATCTGCATGGGGAAAGCGCAATAAACTGTTCACTAGCCAATTGAACAACATTGGTTCTCAGTTTGCCTGTGCAGAAAACACAGAAACAGACAAGTGTGCTCCCAGCCTGAGGACAGGACAGCATAGTGAGATTAGGAGTAGCAGCTGGGACAGGCAGCACATGTGAGTCTGTTGTCTGTGTGAACAGTTCTGTGATTTTATGAGGGCTCTGTCACTTGTAGAAGTCATCTTCTAAAGCTCTTAAAATGTGAGAATTGTGTATATTCGTTATAGCATCAAATACTTTAGGGGCCCTTCTTGTTTCTGGCCTTCCTGCTCTGCTGCCACTGTAGTACCAATTTTTTTCCCACTCCGCATGCTGTCTTTCTGCACACTTCCACATGGCTGTGTGTAGCAACCTCTACCGGGAGCGTATTGGGCAGGGGCGCCTCTAGCCATTTTGTCACTCCAGCGAGAAAACCATTTCACCAGAAAATAATCATAATGCGTCAGCATTTCACCAGACAATAATCGTAATACAGCAGCGTTTTACCAGAAAATATACTTATATACTTATATATATAAAATCGCCCTGGTGCTAGTGAGGTACCTGTAAGGTAAAACATTTACTGACCTGACAGAAATCTCACCCGGCGCACAGCTCCCCTGATTATCTTCTGTGCAGCATTTCCTGCTGCACAACTCCCGCGCTGCCAGGCAGAGCAGGGCTATGGGAAGATGGCGCACGGAGCCCTGTACTGGGGACACAAATAGTCTCCAGTGCAGAGCTTCAGACGCCATTTTCCCGTAGCCCGAAAAAAATTCCTTCCCGACTCCGGATGGCAATCAGATAAAATCCTTGGATCAACATCACTGGGCATTATCTAGTAATTGTAGCCATGGATGTCTTTCAACGCAAGGAAAGCATCTAAGTCCCCTTTAAATGCAGGTCTAGAATTTGCCATAACTACTTCCTATGGCAATGCATTCTACATCTCAATCACTCTTACTGTAAAGAACCCTTTCCTAAATAAATGGCTACCATATTATTATTATGTATCTATATAGCAGTGACATCTTCTGCAGCACTTTACAGATCACATAGTCATGTCCTCAGAGGAGCTCACAATCTAATCCCTACCATAGTTATAGGATAATATGAAGTGTCTCGATGAAATCTGAGGGCACCTATACCTGGTTTCCTATACTGGGGGCACCTGTACCTGGCTTTCTATACTGGGGGCACCTATACCTGGCTGTCTATACTGGGGGCACCTATACCTGACTACTTATACTGGAGGCACCTATACCTGGCTTCCCATACTAGGGGCCCCTATACTTGGTTACCTATACTGGAGGCCCTTATACCTGGATACCTATACAGGGGGCACCTATACCTGGCTACCTATACGGGTGGCACCTGTACCTGACTACCTAAAAACCCATAGCAACAAAAAGACTTCAAATGATCTCAACTACTGTATGCTATGGAGCAGATCACTAAATACAACCCCACATAAAGAGGAATGATAATGGGGCCACAAATCTATGTCAGTGATATAGTTGTGGTCAATGGGGGGCACTTGGGCAGCTCAGCCTCTGTTAGTGGTGGACCTTGTCCCGGCCCTGCATATGGCAGCCTCTATACCCTTCAAAAGTTGGGCAGGACGGTGGCCTAGTGGATAGCACTCACTTGCTTTGCAGTGCTGGGTCCCTGGTTCAAATCCCAGCCAGGGCACTAACTGCAAGGAGTTTGTATGTTCTCCCCTTGTCTGCATGGGTTTCCTCTGGGCACTCCAGTTTCCTCCCAAAACATACAGATTAGTTAAGTGGCTCCCCCCAAACTGGCCCTAGATTACAATGGACATATGAATATAGTGGGGATTATTACATTTTAAGCCCCTCTGATGGACATTTTAGTAACATGACTATATACTCTGTAAAGTGCTGTGAAACATGTATATAAATATTACATCATAATAATGAAGATAACCTGTAAGCTGGACTGTGAAGTGATATCAGTGTGTTTTCCTTATGCTGTAAAAAATATATTCCCTCTCATGCAGATAGCGCCTGTAATCATTAAAAGGGTTTGGCTAAATATCCATAACATATGGGCAAATCTCTCTACCTTTGTGATAATGACTTCCATCAGACCTGCTACAAGTTAGCAGATAGGTGCAAAAGCACATTAATAATCGCTTACATCTGTTAACGTTTAACAGGTCTGTTACTGGGAAACTGTGGCACAGAAGGGTGATCTAAAGTCACATGCGTTACTATATCTGAAGTGTAAATGAACACTCACACCAAAATAGTGGATCTAGTGTTGGGAGCATCACGCATGATAATTTGGGTATTTTTTGTGTGAATCCTCCATAGCATTGTAGCTCTGTTACCCTTGAAGTTGCTCCAAGTTCCCCGCTTTTGCTATACCTGCCAGTATGCCAGAACAGTCCGCACGGAAGTCATTTATAACTTTCTGCATCGGCATTTAAAGCGGGCCTCTCTGCTCTAAAACATAAGAAACAGCATAATAACCTTTAAAGAACAACATATATTTGTTACCGTTTTGTTACAAATCCTGCAATAAATCTGCAGTCTGTCTACTTCCTGCTTTCATGGAAGCAAACATTAACATCCTGTGTTTACAAATTAGCTCTTTGTTGTGGCACTCAGCTGAGGCATCAAATTACAAACTGTGGTTAGTCACAGATGAGGGTGCATTACAGGGTGCATTTCTATATGTTGTACTTCTGTTCTATGCAAGAGTTCAGGTCCACTAAAAAAAAAAAAGTATAGAAATCAGTAAAAAAAATATTACAAACCACCTAGCTATCTAAGTCATATTTAGGGGAAAGGTTCCTTTGTAAGATAAGTGGCTGAAAAAAAATTTAGGCACCTGAGGCAATGCAGAATTTTGACCACCGCTATTGGTGCCCATACTAATATCGGCTATGGAGGGAAGTTTGGGCACTGGAAGCTTGCGCCTCCTATTTGTAGCCAACAATGGGGCCCCAGGGCAAAATAAACCTGGGGGACCCCCCCAACAGATACCCCCGGAACAAAAATCGGCATTAAGGGACCTTTTTTGCAGCTGCTATAATCAGGGTGTGAAGTCCCAATCGGTCGGAGCTCCACATTTTGGCTATCCCAGCCTGCATGGAGGACAAGAGGTTAAAAAGTTTCAGGAGGGGGGACCCCGCATAATTTAAAAAAAAAAAATTCCCACACTCTAAACATAAAAAAAAGAAAAAAATTGGGAAAATAGGAAAAAATGCCAGGGATCTTCATACAGCCATATTGCGGCTGTATAGCGATCCCTGGCCAAAAAGCTGCAGCTGCGGAGTATGTATGAACCTCCTGGAAACCCCGTCATGAAATTCATTGCTCTTTCTTTTGAAACATGTAAAATGACACTACCGTTAGGTTTGCTACTAAAAGTGACATTTACCGCATTTAAAAGTATACTTTTTCCTTTCGAAACTTTAAAATCGATTTTCTCAAAAACTATAAGGTCTTTTTGAAAAAAAATGTTTTCCTCTTATTCCCAATGATCTCATTAACATATCCTGCAAATTTAGAGTTTCTAGCATTTAAGGTGGATTTGCTAGCAACCGTTAAAGTCGGCAGGTTTTTAAATGTGTATTTTTTCCTTTGAAACTTTAAAATCGATTTTCTCAAAAACTATAAGGTCTATTAGAAAAAAAATGTTTCCTCTTGTAGCCACTGGGGGCCTCTACAGGCTCTGGGGCCCTGGGGCAATTGCCTGCTTTGCCTCTATGGTAGCGCCGTCCCTGTTTGTAGCTGTGTTTTGCATAGTGGTCAGCCCTGATGGTTTGCTGGGGGCGGTGCATTAGGGGCAGGTATTGGTGGGTTGGGAGGTCAGTTAGGGATCGTTAGGCATTTGAGGGGAGGTGGTTAGGCATCGATAGAGGGAGGGTTCTGTGTGAGAATAGGGTTAGGTTTAGTGGTAGTAAAATATCGCTATCCTTTACCTATACATGGAGTGCAGAATTATTAGGCAAGTTGTATTTTTGAGGAATAGTTTTATTATTGAACAACCATGTTCTCAATGAACCCAAAAAACTCATTAATATCAAAGCTGAATATTTTTGAAAGTAGTTTTTAGTTAGTTTTTAGTTTTAGCTATTTTAGGGGGATATCTGTGTGTGCAGGTGACTATTACTGTGCATAATTATTAGGCAACTTAACAAAAAACAAATATATACCCATTTCAATTATTTATTTTTACCACTGAAACCAATATAACATCTCAACATTCACAAATATACATTTCTGACATTCAAAAACAAAACAAAAACAAATCAGTGACCAATATAGCCACCTTTCTTTGCAAGGACACTCAAAAGCCTGCCATCCATGGATTCTGTCAGTGTTTTGATCTGTTCACCATCAACATTGCATGCAGCAGTAACCACAGCCTCCCAGACACTGTTCAGAGAGGTGTACTGTTTTCCCTCCTTGTAAATCTCACATTTTATGATGTACCACAGGTTCTCAATGGGGTTCAGATCAGGTGAACAAGGAGGCCATGTCATTAGTTTTTCTTCTTTTATACCCTTTCGTGCCAGCCACGCTGTGGAGTACTTGGACGCGTGTGATGGAGCATTGTCCTGCATGAAAATCATGTTTTTCTTGAAGGATGCAGACTTCTTCCTGTACCACTGCTTGAAGAAGGTGTCTTCCAGAAACTGGCAGTAGGACTGGGAGTTGAGCTTGACTCCATTCTCAACCCGAAAAGGCCCCACAAGCTCATCTTTGATGATACCAGCCCAAACCAGTACTCCACCTCCACCTTGCTGGCGTCTGAGTCGGACTGGAGCTCTCTGCCCTTTACCAATCCAGCCACGGGCCCATCCATCTGGCCCATCAAGACTCACTCTCATTTCATCAGTCCATAAAACCTTAGAAAAATCAGTCTTGACGTTTCAGCTTGTGTGTCTTGTTCAGTGGTGGTCGTCTTTCAGCCTTTCTTACCTTGGCCATGTCTCTGAGTATTGCACACCTTGTGCTTTTGGGCACTCCAGTGATGTTGCAGCTCTGAAATATGGCCAAACTGGTGGCAAGTGGCATCTTGGCAGCTGCACGCTTGACTTTTCTCAGTTCATGGGCAGTTATTTCGCACCTTGGTTTTTCCACACGCTTCTTGCGACCCTGTTGACTATTTTGAATGAAACGCTTGATTGTTCGATGATCACGTTTCAGAAGCTTTGCAATTTTAAGAGTGCTGCATCCCTCTGCAAGATATCTCACTATTTTTGACTTTTCTGAGCCTGTCAAGTCCTTCTTTTGACCCATTTTGCCAAAGGAAAGGAAGTTGCCTAATAATTACGCACACCTGATATAGAGTGTTGATGTCATTAGACCACACCCCTTCTCATTACAGAGATGCACATCACCTAATATGCTTAATTGGTAGTAGGCTTTCGAGCCTATACAGCTTGGAGTAAGACAACATGCATCAAGAGGATGATGTGGTCAAAATACTCATATGCCTAATAATTCTGCACTCCCTGTATTTTACTGTTGGAATTAGCCATGCAAAATACTAGAATATCAGTAAATTTAGGGCCTGTTTCCACTACATGCAGATTGGATGCAGAAAAACTGACTCCAATGAATGCCTATGCACCTGTTTCCACTAAATGCGATTTTCTGATGCAGATTTTCCCATAGGCATTCCTTGGAGTCAGCTTTTCTGCATCCATTATGCATCCAATCTGTGTGTAGTGGAAACAGGCCCTTACTGATATTTCAAATTGCTCAAATTTTCGGGGCCACACTATGAGCATTGCTTTACAGTATCATGCGATGCATAATGCTTTCCAGGATACTGTCTATTTTGTTCAAGGGGCTTGTTTAGATTTATGCATTACAACAGATTGCATTTTTCTGGTGCACATGCATACTGTTGTGGAAGTGGCCACCTACATGTTAACTTACCTTGGACTTTGTGATTATCATTGGTGCCATGGCTTACCCACTAAGGTTATGCCCCCCTTAATATTAGGAATGGTGTGCCACGCACTCTGACCCATCTACTGGCTACATGTTATATAGCATATGGGTATATTGTGTTAAGGAACCCTAAATGATCATCACTGCAGCAAAAATGGAGCTGTAGCCCACAGCAGCCAATCAGGTTGCTCTATGGATATAAACAAATAACCTAATTAGTTGCTATAAGCAACAACTGTACCTCTGCTCTAGTTTCCCTAACACTGGTCTTCTGCCTTTTGTTGCCAAGTTTCTCTCTTCCAATCCTGTCACTGCATCTTGTGCCTGCATAGCCTTCTCTGCATCATTCTACCATTCCACATCCTGCAAGTACCACTGCTTCTCCAATCTTATCTTACATCCAATCACCACGGTCACCTGCATCTCCTCTTTCTGTGTCTGTCCAGCCTTCTCTTTATCTCTGTCATTCCCCAGGCAGCCTTTCTCTTCTCCATACTGATATATCCCCTCCCTGTGTCTGCTTGTGCTCTCCTCCTCCTCCTTATTCTATCATCCACCCTATCTCCCTTTCCTTCCCTCCCCATCTCTCCTCTCTGCCTGCCTTTCACACACAGTGCTGGACCTGCTTGAGGGATGTGTGCTGGGTGACTAGGGGGATCTGTGTGTGTGTGTGTATGCGCGCGGGGGGGTCACACCAATGGTCCAGCAGAACAGAATGGCCAGGACCCCGTCCAGCTCTACACAAGAGATCCAGATGGATGTAATAGAGGGGCACAGCATGCAGGTGAGCTTAACACATCTATATCTACACCCTCCCCTTACAGCTTGTTACATGCATGCATACAGAGAGCACACACACACACATATACTGTATATCTGCAGCAACACCAAGTGCTCATCTGACAGCTCCCATGGATGTGATTTAGGATGAGACACGTTTATTAGTGCCAGAAAGATGCAGACAGAGAGATGCATGCAAGTGCAGACACAAAGCTAAAATGACAGAGGATTGAGGACTTTTCTATATAGATATAAAATCATAGGAGACAGCTGGAGAGGAAAAAACAGAGAATGGGCGAAAGGTACACATACAGGCACACATAGACAGCTGGTAGCAAGCAGGTAAACACAGGATGCAAAGGGGGATGGGAGCCGCCAGAGAGGGGGGTTGCTTTGCTGTAGTGCTGAGGGGGTTAAGATCTGTGACTGGAAATCTATAGGGAATAATCGGCATTCGGCAATGTCTGTGTCATTATTTTTAGTGTACATTACTCACAAAATCTGTATCATGTAGCATTGCTTATCTGGTAAAGGTCTTATTATGTTTTTTTTTGTTTTTGTTTTTTTTTAAGAACCCTTAAATGCCAGCTGCTTAAAGTTAAAGTGCCCCCAAAAAGCTGACAGCCAGGCTTTGAAAATAAAGGGATTGATTTTGCAAGGATGGGAGGGTATTGGTACACCTTAAGAGCCATAGGTAAAGTTATCTAAGGTTACACAAATACTAGAAGGAGAAAAATGTATGAGACAGTTACAGGACAGGCTATATTATGGGGCATTCTTAATAACAGTGTTTAGTAAAAAGCAAAGTTGTAAGCAACATATGTAAGATGCAAAATGAAGTAGTAACAATGGAGCAAAGCCATCAGGTATATTAAATGTTGAAAAGGGCACCGGAATCTGTTTTTAATATCTGAGCAACAAAAAGTGTTTACAGTGTCCATACAAACCGATTAGAACTTTATTTGTTTACTGTGGGCGACACAGATACAGTATACCTATTGTTATAAGTCAAACTCTTCACCATTGGAGGAAACTAATCCTCAGGCTACATATATCAGTGCCTTATTTTGCTTTGGTTCATAGACAAACACTCTTAAATGTATTTTTTTCTTTCTCATTAGGCTAAATATAAGAGAAAAAGTCGATTCAAGCGCTCAGATGGGAGTACCAGTTCTGACACCACCTCAAACAGCTTTGTGCGGCAGGTAAGTCATGCTTATCATTGCTTTACTGTTCGGCCGGAAACCTGAGGCAAAACGCACAGGCCTCACTAGGCCCTGGTCCTGGGTTACCATGGAAACCAGCACCAGGGAAGGGATGCTCCTACGTCAGGAGATGGAAATGACAAACACTAATTAACTGACTGGGAGAGAGGGAGAGAGGAGATGCTGAAGAATGGTACATCAGGAGGGAGAGCAAAGACAGACGGATGAATAGGGAGGAGGCTATGAGAGACAAAGGAGCATATATATATATATACAATATATACCGTATACATATATATAGGATAAAATGTATCTGGACTGGTAGTTCAGGAAAGAGAAGACACAAATGATGATCTATGCTTTAAAAAATAGCAAAAATAAAGAAAAGACAGTAATGCTAAAAGTACTTCTGCTGCAAGGCAGTCAGGAGTATCAGCTGCTGATTTCCCTATTGATGAAATAAATGTTTCTTATATATATCACATATCACATAGATTCATGAAATGTTGATACAGCTAATTGCTTATGAAGCAGCTATTGGTGGATGGATGTTTTCTTCTGCCTTTTCTGTCTAGAAAAAAATCATAATCAATGGCTTATGTAACATAATGCAAGCAAAGCAATCAATGCAGCGTTTATTAGGTTAGTGGTTATGCTGCTGTTCCGGCATGGAGGATAGGGGGAAGGGTGGTTATACATATGATACACTCGTCCATGTTAAAAAGAAAACGGGTGCAAGGAGCAAAGCACTAAGTGCAAAATGCCTTCATTCAGGGTAGCCGGTCAGCGTGTACGGGATTGGTTCACACATAAATCTGCACATTTCCGGTCTGGTCCAGTACTGTGCTGTCCTGTCAGTTTTGCATCTGTTTTCTATCAGTTTTACTTGATTGGACTGGAAATGTACACCTTTTACGTGTGAACACGCCCATAGAAACACATGCAAAACTGATACAAACCTGAGAGGATGAGACTGGACTGGAAATGTACACCTTTTATGACTGAATACAGCCTAAAGGGGCCCATACACCTAACGATTTTCCCGCCGATATACAGCAGATTCGATCACTGTGATTGAATCTGCTGTGAAATCGTTGCGCAAA
This sequence comes from Hyperolius riggenbachi, assembly GCF_040937935.1. Classification (NCBI taxonomy): domain Eukaryota; kingdom Metazoa; phylum Chordata; class Amphibia; order Anura; family Hyperoliidae; genus Hyperolius; species Hyperolius riggenbachi. The sequence goes on from NC_090657.1 coordinate 97,499,914, forward strand.
CGCAAACAATTGATTTTCGTCTGAAATCAATCGTTCCCGTCGATTCTCGTTGAGCCGTCCGTGCGGAAGATTTTTCTCGATCACCGGTGGGTCGGAAGTGCGTCGATAGCGGCGTTTGAATGCCTGACGACCGACGCAATACAGCGGCAATACATTACCTGATCCGGCCGGCGCGTATCCCCACTGTCACCGCTGCTCCGTCTCCGTGCTGGGCTCCGAGTCCAGCTGGCTTCACTTCTTCCTGTCCTGGCAGGAAGTTTAAACAGTAGAGCGCCCTCTACTGTTTAAACTTCCCCAGACAGAAAGAAGTGAAGCCAGCTGGATCCCGGAGCCCAGCGGAGAAGAGGACAGCGGTGACACGCGCCGGCAGAGCAGGTAATGTATGCGGGGGGGGCGGGGGGGGGCTTTTGCAGCGGCAGCTCCACCACAGATTGTGGTCGGTTTCATGCTGAAATCGATTCACAATCTGTTTGCAGTAAAGGCAGCCATATGATCCCTCTCTGATCAGATTCGATCAGAGAGGGATCTATCTGTTGGTCGAATCTGATGGCAAATCGACTAGTGTATGGCCACCTTACAGCCTTACCAGAACAGGATGGAATTTAGCTGCAGCTTGAACTGCAATTTGCTCTCTTCGCTTTGGGGAACAATTCAGAAAAACTTTAAAGGGAGCCTGAAGTGAGAGGGATATGGAGGCTGCCATGTTTATTTCATTTTAAACAATGCAAATTGCCTGTCAGTCCTGCTGAGCTTTTTGGCTGCAGTAATTATTGAATTACACACCTGAAACAAGCATGCAGCTAATCTAGTCAGACTTCCGTCAGGAAAATCTGATCTGTATATGCTTGGTCAGGGTCTAGGGCTAAAGCTGGCCATACACTGGCCCGATTTGCCGCCGTTTCGACAGCAGATTCGATCACTGGGATCGAATCTGCTGCCAATCGTTCGCGCTACACGCCGAATTTCGATCCTTTTCGTCCGATCCCGTCGATCGCTCTGTGCGGAAAATTAGCGTCGATCGCCCGCGGGTAGGGAGCGCGTCGCTAGCGCCGTTCGAGTACCCAACGACCGACGCAATAGAGCCGCATACATTACCTGCTCCGCTGACACGACTACCCCCGGTCACCGCTGCTCCTCTTTGTCCGCGCTGGTCTCCGGCATGCTTCAGTTCCTGCTGCCCGGCAGGAAGTTTAAACAGTAGAGGGTGCTCTACTGTTTAAACTTCCTGCCGGGCAGGAAGAAGTAAAGCATGCTGGGGCCGGAGACCAGAGAAGAGACGGAGCAGCGGTGACCTGGGGACTGGAGTCTCGCCGGCGGAGCAGGTAATGTATGCGGGCATGCGGGCGGGGGAAGCAACGGCAGCACCACCACCACCACAACAGATTGTGAACGGTTTCAGGCTGAAATCGGTTCACAATCTGTTTGCAGTAAAGGTAGCCATACGATCCCTCTCTGATCAGATTCGATCAGATAGGGATCTGTCAGTTGGTCGAATCTGATGGCAAATCGACCAGTGTATGGCTACCTTAAGAGTATTAGAGGCAGAGGATCAGCAGGACAGCCAGTTGCTGACACACATTGGCAGCTTTTCTTCGAGTTAGTAGTTATGTCATAGCCAATTGGGTGTTTTTTGACATATTGGACATAAATAGGTATTGGAAACATTCGCTCATCTAGTTTTTGAATGCAGTGATTGATGGCTGAAATCAACCAGTGTATGGGCCCCTTAAGTGTAAATATATCTGAGGTTGGATTCTGCCTCCTAAAATATCAGAGAGCCTTTGGGCAAGGTAAGGGAGGATTAAGAAGATCAGAAATGTTTGCTAGTCATCCACCAATTTCGTGATGATCAGATATGTGTGAGACATTGCACCCTCAGCAGTCACCCATTCACCATCAGTCTTGGGAGGAATAGTTGACGGGACATCCTTATGGATTCTAGGCCACCACTATAGTCTACGTAATGCTCGTGTCTGGTTGTGTTTGCGAAAGCACATAGAGAAACTCGTTAACAGTTTGATCACATGACATCGCATTTGTAAGGCGAAAGCAGGAAGTACCGTAACCACAGCAAATCAGAGCTTTGCAAATCTAACTGATAAAACCTGCTTCTCCCATGAGTTCTCTTACGTAACATACACACACAACATTTTCAGAGCATGTTGTGGAAAGATTGTTTAGAAATGTTGTGCATGGCCATTTTTGGCATAGGCTACTGTGACTACTGTAGGAGGGGGCACCACAGAACTAGTCTTAGCACACTGTACTTTATGGAATTCGTATAGCCAACTGCTAGTTCCATTAAAGGGAATCTGAAGTAAAAATAAGCATATGATATAATGATTTGTATGTGTAGTACAGCTAAGAAATTTAACATTAGCAGCAGAGAGATGAGTCTAATATTGTTTCCAGTACAGGAAGAGTTAAGAAACTCCAGTTGTTATCTATGCAAAAGAGCTTCACTGAACTCTCTGACTTTCAAAGTCACAGAGAGCTCTGTCGTCTGAAGCTTATTATCTCAACTGTCTGTCACTGTAATTTGCTTTTTCTGCAGAGGAAAGTTCAAAAAATCATTAGCCTGCTCTGTGAAATCATTTAGAATGCTGAGTGTAGTGTGTAAACTGCAAATATTAGAGAATGAGGCAATGTTATAAAAAAAAAACCTATATAACTGAAAATTAAAATATGAGAATATTTTCTTTGTTACTTATGTTCTATTAATTATCTGTACTACTCAACCAATTTATTATATCATATATTTTTTTTCGCTTCAGTGTCACTTTAAGAAAGGCATGAATGGTAATTTTAACACCTGAATGGGCACTGCTGTGTTGATTGTTGCACTCTGATTGGATTTCCAGGGCAGAATTCTAACCTGTAAAGGCCCAGGGTGTACATAAACAGTATAATGTTTATAGAGTAGGCATAAAAAACATTATTGGAAGGGTTTGTTAAGTGGGTTCAGTGAGTTTGGGCCAGTGAGATGTGTATGTATATTTTGTGTATCCTTTACAAATTTGTTTTGAGAAGCAACATTATTTCTATGTAAGCTATCGATTTCTTATTGGTGCCCACGGAACTAAATGATGCAGGTTATGATCTTCCTGTTCACTAAATTGGGGTAGGGGGACAAAAGGTGCCTTGCCTGGGGCGGCCAAAATGGCCAAAAACCTTCTGGCTGTATGAGTACAGAACCCATATGCAATTCACTTTTTCACCTGAGTTTGCTTCTAGGTGATATTTTCATAACTTGTAAATAAAATACATTTTTAATCAGTGGCAAGCAAGAAAATACCCAAAATAATTTTGATAATAGTTTTTCAACTACTTTTTGGTACTTTTTCAATTCCAATATGCTAAAAAGTTATTTTAAATACAAGATGAAAAATGATCTCTTAAGAGAAAATTCAGGAGAAAAGGTAAATTGCATATGGCCCCAGGTGTCTTCCCATCATCATTAACAGTGTTGTTAGCAACCCATCATGTTGGACCAGCACTTCTATTGTTTTTCTGTTGGATTCTCTTAGCAGCACACTTCCCACTTGTCCTCCCCCTCCTTTCTCCATAGAACAGGCTGCCAAGCAACATTTGTCTACGCAAAGATTTTTCCTACAAAGTTCCTAGAATCATCTTTCTGGGTTGTGTATACATAGCTTTAGATACATACGAGCTTTCCTAAGGGCTCTTTCACATTAGGGCAGATTTTCTGCGTTTCAACGCAAAGGATAAAGTTTGCGTTACCCAAGGTGAAATGAAAGTCCATAGACTTTCATTTTAGCTTTCACATATAACGCAGCCTTTTTGTGCGTTGCGTTCCACTGCACCCAGGCGCAGTTTTTTGGCCAACGCTAGCTTTATGCGTTACAATGTTAGTCAATGTAAAACGCACACTATGCGCGTTTTTAATCCGTTAACGCAGGCAATCAGTCCCAGAATGCAACAGAGGAACAATGTAGAAAGTTGACAACTAATAAAAGAAAAAAAAATTACCTGCGTTTTCCTATGTGCAGTAACGCATTGAAAACGGATTAAAAACGCACACTCACTGCAGTGCAACGCATATCAAAACGCAGTAAAAGGCATACAACAAAACGTATGCTTTGAGCGTTCTCCAACGCAAGCTCTGATGTGAAAGAGCCCTAAGGATGTTGGGCCTTTTCATTGGTTCCATTCGGTATTTATAAATAGTTGTTTTGTATTTTTGAGCAAATAAAGGAAATCATTGTATTCATATCTATAATTAGGGATAACATCTGTATGTGTGGGCTTTGTTGCAGAAATTCTAGAGCACATCCATAGTGTGTCTGTCCTTGTACGGCTTTGCAGAGTTCCTGTCAAGGTCCGTGCTATAGAATGAGTATGAGTCACTCCTAGAGAATAGTGAAGGATGTCTCTTACTACCGACAACCAATAGATTGGCTAAAGACTGCACAGCTGGTTGTAGACATCAGAAGACTGATTGTTTATTCACTGTTCTAGCAGAGAATGATCTTTCTCCTGTATGTAAATTCTATATACCCCATAAGGTAGCCATACACTCTGACATTTTTCATAGTCTGTAGAGACAAAAAAGAGAAAATCGAGAGCCCCAATAGTGTATTATTGATAACAACGGAAGATGAGTAATGAGAAACAGTGATATACTCACAACTGTGGGTTGCCGCCACAAGCAACCACTATATGCACATGGGGGGGAGGGGATTAAAACCGTCCCCACTCAGGCTAAAAGTTGTTCTCCGTAGACAAAAAAAAGTGTGATCACACCCATCCACCAGGTGGATATATAGGTACAGAGGCGCCAGTGCAGGATAAAATATGCTAAAAACAATATAAAATGGGGTAATGGTGGACTTACCTCCCCAGAGAAGAAACAGTGGTGTGTCATAAAAAAAAAGTTTATTCTTACTCTAATAATTCTGCAACGCATTTCACGGGTCTATCGCCCACTTCCTCAGGCAAGATGCAATAAGGAGCAACTGCACTGCTGTCAAGACAGATAAAGCGCCTCTGTATTTTTCATAGTCTAGACATTAGACTAAGCGTTGAATCTAAAACAACAAGCTGTTGAAAATAAGGACTTGTAATTCATGTTCAGTTGTTTTATCAATTGGATATATCCACTTCATAATCCCATGTGGTGAGGGGAGCACTGACAGGCGTGGTATAATAATATGACCCGCAACTATCTGCTGTGACTTTTCTTTAATCTATCTGCTTTTGCATGCCTCACTCTGTAAGATGGATTAATGGACTTATTTTTTGCCATCTCTAATTGCTACTTGCATGGCCATTCAGTACCTGCTATGAACTCTTTCAGCCTGTTTCATCTGAATTTCCATTTGGAGGTTGATAAATTGCATGGTTTACAATAAGCAGGACATTGCTGTAGTTCCTGGGATCCCTGATCACGTTAGGTGATCTTAGGTGTGTGGATGGATGAATGGCTATAATCGGGTGAGTGTGTGTTTTACAAGCTAGATTCCGTGCCTTTTAATAGGACTATATATAATTAATAAAGCAGTGGTGTACCTAGGGCACTTGACACCCGGTGCTGGTTATTATAAGACCCCCCTCACCACCACCCCCGCCTCCCCCCCAAAAAAAGGAGCGAGTGTGGCATACTAAGCGCGCCCCGGTTGGTAATGCCAGGTATAGGTGTTTCCTGTATAGTAAAGTGGGCAGCATTTCACCAGAAATCGTAAAGTGGGCAGCATTTCACCATAAATTAATCGTAAAGAGAGCAGAATTTCACCAGAAATCGTAAAGTGGGCAGCATTTCACCAGAAAATAATCGTAAAGAGAGCAGCATTTCACTAGAAATTGTAAAGTGGGCAGCATTTCACCAGAAAATAATCGCTATGTGGGCAGCATTCACCAGAAAATAATCGCTATGTGGGGAGCATTCACCAGAAAATAATCGCTATGTGGGGAGCATTCACCAGAAAATAATCGTTATGTGGGCAACAGTCACCAGAAAATAATTGCAATGTGGGGAGCATCCACCAGAAAATAATCGCTATGTGGGCAACAGTCACCAGAAAATAATTGCAATGTGGGGAGCATTCACCAGAAAATAATCGCTATGTGGGGAGCATTCACCAGAAAATAATCGCTATGTGGGGAGCATTCACCAGAAAATAATCGCCATGTGGGGAGCATTCACCAGAAAATAATCGCTACGTGGGGAGCATTCACCAGAAAATAATCGCTATGTGGGGAGCATTCACCAGAAAATAATTGCTATGTGGGGAGCATTCACCAGAAAATAATTGCTATGTGGGGAGCATTCACCAGAAAATAATCGCTATGTGGGGAGCATTCACCAGAAAATAATCGCTATGTTGAGAGAATTCACCAGAAAATAATCGCTATGTGGGGAGCATTCACCAGAAAATAATCGTTGTGGACAGCATTCATCAGAAAATAAATGTTATGTGGGCAGCATTCACCAGAAAATAAGCCTGTAAAAAAAAATGCACTCACCTGGCCGGCCTCTGACGCGCAGCTCCCCAACGATCCTCCAGCGATGATCCTCCTGCAGCCAGTGTAAATCTCCCGTGCTGACAGGCAAAGAGCAGGGCTACGGGAAGATGGCGCCTGAAGCCCTGTACTGGAGACACAAATAGTCTCCAGTGCAGGGCTTTGGCAGCCATCTTCCCATAGCTCTGCTCTGCCTCCGGGCGGCAGTCCCCGCAGTGGGCTGCGGGAGTTGAACACCTGGGGGGGTCTCGGGCGGGCGGGCAGTGGGGAAGAGAGGCAGAAGGAGGGGACCCAGGTGAGGGAGGGGGGATCTGTCCTCCCTCCCCGCCACTGTCCCCCACCCCTCCCTCTAGCGCTGCTCTTCTCCTACCATGGGGGGTCGTGGCGACACCCCCTTGAGTGTCAGTCACCCGGGGCGCCACGCCCCCCTGCGCCCAATGGTAGGGACACCACTGTAATAAAGATTTGTATTTATGCTTTTTTCACCTCATTTAAACGAGTGTGGTTGCAATCTGTTACACATGCCCCCCGAACCCCTTTGTTTCCTTCACTTTTACAGTTGGGAGCTATATTATATGTCTTGGAAACTCCCTCCAAAAATCTCTGTGCCTCAGTTATCAGGTCATATTGGCTACCACTTCGAGAATATCAATCTTCCTGATTTTATATTTACATTTTTTTTACACCATGAAGGATGCAGCAGAGGAGTTGTGAATGGGGAAAGCTCTGTTGGGAGTAATGTTTCCCTAGATTCCCGTGAGAGATAAATCTAGTGGGTGAATCTATTCGCTAGTGTGCGCCAGTAGCTCACACAAGTTTTGAGTTGTCTGTCCCATGTATGAAGAATGTAGGGATTATGCTGGGAATACACAATACGTTTTTTCGGTCTATTTTCCGTCCGATCGATTTTTGATTTGTTTTTCCGCTCGATTTCCCGCTCGATTCTCTTATGTATTTCCATTCACTTCTATGAGAAATCGATCAGAAAAACAATCGAAAATAAGATCGGACATGTCAAAATTATCTATTGAACCATCTATCTGCCAAAAAAACGTATGGTGTATTTCCAGCATTACAGACTGATCACACAACTTTTGGTCTGCTACTACCAGCCAACAGATCCAGTGGTAGCATTTGTTTCTTGCTGAGCTGCTGCCATGTTCTCAATCCTAACTAGAAAGCTTGAGATATTAATAGTGACTAATTATCGCTGTTCTTAGGTCTCACTAGCAGTGCAGTTTAGGTAGCTCATGTTACTTATAAGAGCTTAGAAGAATTGCTGTCTTAATATTAGAGAATTCAAATGGTTCTCTGTGAACTAGACAGATATCCAGCTTAAAAACATGCAGCTCAGTACAACCAGTTATGCCACTTCAACCCACTGGAGAAGTAACGGGGAGAGAGACATGAGACCTACTACTACAGGGAAATGCAATACCAACCAGCCAAGAATGTCACACTTATCCTTGCAATTCTTGTATTTCTTTTCCTTTGAACTTTTGTGCGGTTTTTTAAATATTTATATGCATTTGAATGTGAAATTTCGCATAATTTCGAAAAGGCAGACCTGCTGTCTGAATTTACAATGCAGAAACATTGCAAATGTAAATTTCAAATATGTGCGGCAATCATGCTTTTGAAAAATGACACGTGATTTTCAGCTCCAAGTAAGATGGATGTCAGAGGATAGCAGAAGCTCATACAGATATTATTTGCATAATCTAACTGTAAATGTCCAGATGTTTTACCAGTTAGATAACATCCATATATAGAATTTCAGTTTTAAAGCTACTTGCACATGAGATTTTGGCTGAAACAATAATTTACTCTACGACAACAATCTTTAGCACACATCCATAAAAAGTCTCTGAAAAGTTCATATGCAAGATTCCAATGCTTCAATCACATGTAATGCAATCCTCCACCATGGACACCCAATTTCAAACAGACTCACCAGGTATTTTTGACCACTGCTAGACTGGTCAGAATATACCCACATGGCGAAATATGCCACAAAGACCTAGCTACTGTGCAAGGAAGGTGTTTATGAAAAAGAGGTGCTACTACTGTATACCTGAATCTTATGCGTGGAAGAGGGGGCTAGACATGGAACGGGAGGGGTGCCACAAGAGTGTTGGCCTAGGAAGGAGAAAGTACAAATCAAGTCTTGTGTGTGCTCTTCTCCCATCTTCTTGGAGTAGAACATAGTGCACGACTGGTAGCTGAGCAGCATGCCCAAACAGTGATCGTTGCAGAACTGCTGCCCAAAACCTTCAAGTGCAGCTGTTTCAGGTGACAAAAGTAAAAGTTTGTAGCACAAATACCTGGCTTGATAGTGTAATGGTTAAAGGGATACTGTAGGGGGATCGGGGGAAAATGAGTTGAACTTACCCGGGGCTTCTAACGGTCCCCCGCAGACATCCTGTGTTGGCGCAGCCACTCACTGATGCTCCGGCCCCGCCTCCGGTTCACTTCTGGAATTTCAGACTTTAAAGTCTGAAAACCACTGCGCCTGCGTTGCCGTGTCCTCGATCCCGCTGATGTCACCAAGAGCGCACAGCGCAGGCCCAGTATGGTCTGTGTCTGCGCAGTACACTCCTGGTGACATCAGCAGGAGTGAGGACATGGCAACGCAGACGCAGTGGTTTTCTGACTTTAAAGTCAGAAATTAAATTCCAGAAGTGAACTGGAGGCGGGGCCGGAGCATCGGTGAGTGGCTGCGCCAACACAGGATGTCTGCAGGGGACCATTAGAAGCCCCGGGTAAGTTCAACTCATTTTCCCCCGACCCCCCTACAGTATCCCTTTAAGGGCTCTGCCTCTAACACAGGAGATCTGGGTTCAAATCTCAGCTCTGCCTGTTCAGTAAGTCAGCACCTATTCAGTAGGAGAACTTGGGCAAGACTCCTTAACACTGCTACTGCCTATAGAGCGCTCTGGCGCTTTGGGTCCGCCAGGAGAAAAGCGCAATATAAATGTTCTGTGTCTGTGTCTATCAGACTGAATGAGAAGTGCTATGTCTTTGTCAACTACGTCGCCCTCCTACCTGATTAGGCTGGTCACAAAGTTTGAGGTATCATTTAATAATCTGAAATATGGCATACACATATCTCATCTGTCATCCTATGCCTGGCCCAGGCTGAGATATACACAGAAGATTTATGAAAAAAAGATTAGATTTGAAAACTGTCAACAATATACAGTATATGGCTTTAAAGTGTAATGGTTAAGGACTCTGCCTCTGACACAGGAGACCAGGGTTCGGATCTTGGCTCTTCCTGTTCAGTAAGTTCAGTACCTTGGACAAGACTCCCTAACACTGCTACTGCCTATAGAGTGCACCCTAGTGGTGCAGCTCGGGCGCTTTGAATCCGCCAGGAGAAAAGCACAAAATAAATGTTCTGTGTCTATATATCTAAACCTTCTCTAAAGGCAACCTTAACTGAGAGGAATATGGATGTTTCCTTTTAAACAATACCAGTTGCCTGGCAGTCCAGCTGTCTCTTTGGCTCTAGTAGTGGCTGAATCGCACACCTGAAACAAGTATGCAGCTAATCCAATCTGACTTCAGTCAGAACACCTGATCTGCATGCTTGTTGAGGGGCTGTGGCTAAAAGTATTAGAGACACAGGATCAGCAGGAGAGTCAGGCAACTGGTATTATTTTAAAAGGAAAAATCCATATACTTCTCAGTTTAGGTTCCCTTTAAGACCCTGTGTCATTGTGGCGGTGTAACGAATGCTTCATAATATGGCTTACCGCACTGCAATGCACCACCAATGCGACATTCACAGTGCGGCGGAAATGTTGCGGTATAACGGGAAATGGTGTGGTAACGCACTGCATACATGCCTTACCACAAAACGCGAATGTTAAGGGTTATAACTGGTTAAACAATTTAAGGAGGCGCCCGATTCAACTATAATCGTGGGTGTAACTGTCACTATACAGTATTATGAAAGAGGTATATTACCTCTAATGAAGACTCACTCAGATAAAATTAAGGAGTCTTTATTGCACAGCGGTTATATTGTAGACAACGCATTTCAGTGGTCTCAGCCCGCTTCCTCAGGTCAATAATAACAAATAGGAAGCGGGCTGAGATCTGTGAAATGCGGTATAACCGTATATGGTGGTTGCAGGACTGCAAACCCTATTTGCGAGTATAATCCACCCACAATCCCCCACCAATTCATGTTACTAACGGTGCTGCACTATTAGGCTCCCGGTCTCTCCCTTTCTACAGGCCCAAGGATCTCCACTCCCCTTGTGAAGGGACATCCAGGGACCTATAAAATTATAACGTTATGGGTTATAGTGAAGCATACTTTTCAATGAACTATATGCTTTACTGTATGCGACACAACTCGTGTGTAACATGCGGCACAGGTTTCCCGATCCGTTGCATTCCTGCTAATTTCCCCTAATTTCAGTATGCTGCTCTTGACTGCATGACACTTTTCTTGTCTTACAGATAACAAACAATTAACAAGGAGATTTATTTTTAGCTGTATAGCATTGATGCTTTTCATTTAACTGGGAAAACCGGAGGAGATCAGTAATATATTTTTATTTACATGTCACAGAAGGCTTGTGTGAAGAGGCGGTTGGAACTGACATTTCCTGAGCTGAGTGTATGTCTTTATGGTGCTGTTCCATCAGTAGGTTTACCATGGCATTTAAAGTACAGCATACAGTGCTCCTAGTATCTAAGATTCCTAATGGAGACCCTTCTTCCTGCAATACCAAGTTTAGGTAAATGTATAAAGGAATTTTCAGTATGCCAAATTGACTTATTCATGATTACTTCACTTGTAGCAATGCTTTGATTAAAGTGGAAGCCCAGACTTTTTTATTGCCTGTCCCAGCAAGGACTTGCTAAGGGAAGATCCTCTGTAAACTTCCTGTTCTTTTTCTGGGACAGGAAGCAAATTTATCGTTTGAGTACAGTTTGCTATTGTTTTTCCAGATGTAAGCGATGTCAACAGTGTCTGCTGCCGACTAATCATGCATCTCTTCTTCCTATCCTAAAGGACCACTATTGCAAAAAATAGAATTCAGTTCAAACTCTTAACCCTCACCTACAAAGCTCTCTACAATCTCTCTCCCCTGTACAACTCCTCACTAGTTTCCAGAATTTAACCCAACCGCAATCTCAGATCGGCACACAAGCTTCTTTTATCCTCTTCTACAATTACCACCTCACATTTCCAGGTACAAGACTTCTCACGTGCCTCACCCCTCCTCTGGAATGCCCTTCCACAGCACATCCGCCACTATCCCACCTTTGAAATCTTTAAACGCTCCCTTAAGACCCACCAAGCATATTCTCTAGCTTAGGCCATGCACTCTTCAACCTCGCATCTACATTTACTCCTTACGCCTTACTAAATAACCTAATCGCTCACTGCCTGTACATATACTGTGTGCTTCCCCCACCTCTTGTTTCCACCCCATTCCTTTAAATTGCAAGCTCGCAAGGGCAGGGCTCTCACCCTTTTGTGTCATGTTATTAATTTAATTGCTTGCACTCTGTGAGACATTTATACATTTTAGTCATCATGTTAAATTTGCTATTACATCACCAGTTCTATATTTTGTACCAGTGTCCATATTTTATGTATATCATTGTCTGTATCATTATGTATCCCTTGTTTGTTTTCTTCATTGTACAGCGCCACGGAATATGTTGGAGCTTTATAAATTTATAATAATAATAATAATAATAAGATACTTGTTGCTTAGCAGTTAGAAACAGCTGTTATTTCCCATAATGCAAAAAGGCTCACAGACAGAAAACTGTCAGCACCACGGTCCTGACATCACACTGTGGCAGGGGTTTCACCACAATATCAGCCATGCAGACCCCCTGATGATCTATTTGAGAAAAGATAAATATTTCTCATGGAAAAGGGTTATCAGCTACTGATTGGAATGAAGTTCAATCCTTGGTTACAGTTCCATATAGATAATAGTAGTTCCTGAATGCTGGACTGCGGTGAGTTTGTGTATGAGAGTGTTCAAAGTGTCAACTGATTTTGCAGCTTAATAAGTTACATGGGCTCTGTTTTATGTATTGTGATCTGTAGGTTTCCTAATTTATGTATCAGTTTCTCATTGGTGTACATCAGCACTGGAATTCAGTATCACAGAATTTGTCTTCCTCATTGATCTAAGAATGACAGTTAGTTTTCCCTGAATATTTGTCTTGCTTCCAAGAGTCATTTTACAGTGCTAGATTACACATACAGTACAACATGCTCAAACACTTTCCACACAAGAGACCATAAGTTAGGGTCTTAACAATAGTTATAACAGCTTTATTGGCTGCTATGGGACCCAGGAACGGGTGAGGTCTCAGTAGTCCCTAACCTGCCCTTTTTGTGTCCACCAGGAACTTGTATTTAAAGAGGAACTGTCACGAAAATCTTAAAATTTAGAACACATACAAATAAGAAGTACATTTCTTCCTGAGTAAAATGAGCCATAAATTACTTTTCTCCTATGTTGTTGTCACTTACAGTAAGTAATAGAAATCTGACAGTACCAACAGATTTTGGACTAGCCCATCTTCTCATAGGGGGGTTTTCAGGGGTTTCTTTATTTTTAAAAGCACTTTGTGAATGGCAGTTGCTCAATCCAACTGCCAAAATAGTGTGCAGTAAGCAGGGAGGCTGGCCAGCATCTTTGTATTAATCATTTTCAGGAAATGTCTTTATAAAGAATAAAGGCCATGCTGAGAATCCCCTATGAAGAAATGGACTAGCCCAAAACATTTCGGTAATGTCAGATTACTACTACCTACTGTAAGTGACAGCAACATAGGAGAAAAGTCATTTATAGCTCATCTTACCCTGGAAGAAATGTACTTCTTATTTGTATGTGTTTTAAATGTTAAGATTTTTGTGACAGTTCCTCTTTAACCAATTCATAGCATAGGCTGAAGGGGCTACAAAGGCTGAGACAAAATGCTATAAACAGTAGGTTGAAGGGAACGCACAACGCTCCCATGGCACACATGAATGTGCACTTCGGCAGATTTGCCTAAAGGTGCACAAATGTGATGTTTATAAACATCTATTTTGCAGGAAGTGGTTACATTGCTAATCAGAGTAAAGACAGGGGCGTAGCAATAGGGGTTGCAGAGGTTGTAACCGCATCGGGGCCCTTGGGCCAGTGGGGCCCGTAAGGTCCCTCCCTCAACTACAGTATTAGCTCTATATTGGTCCTGTGCTCATAATAATCACTTCTGTAGATACTTTGAATAGTGGTAATCATTAACAAACTGTTCCCCATCCCTTTCTTGCACCTCTGACACTGTAGTTGCCATTGGCTGGTTTTGGTGAGTCGTATCAATTGTTATGTATAAAGTGCTTGGGGGGCCCCATTGTAAAACTTGCATCAGGGCCCACAGCTCCTTAGCTACGCCACTGAGTAAAGAGATGGGGTGCAGAATGTTTCCACTGAGGGTACTCTGATAAAGGTTTGCAAAGAAGCTGTGCGAGTAATGCAACATTGGTCTCCCTGCAGTAGAGGCATTGGAATTTCTAATATTAGCGCAGGGGGAGGGGGGGGGGGGGGTTTGAAACATACTATAAAAACCAAATTTCCTGCAAGCTCTGCCTTTGTGCATCTATGTGGACTAACTATTGTTTTTGCATTCTTCTGCCTTATGCATAGTATATGAGTCATACTAGAAGCAGGAAATTTGGGTGTTCAGCAGCTAATGGAAAATTTGTACCCCGTAGTAGTGTTGGGCGAACAGTGTTCGCCACTGTTCGGGTTCTGCAGAACATCACCCTGTTCGGGTGATGTTCGAGTTCGGCCGAACACCTGACGGTGCTCGGCCAAACCGTTCGGCCACATGGCCGAACTAAGAGCGCATGGCCGAACGTTCCCCGAACGTTCGGCTAGCGCTGTGATTGGCCGAACGGGTCACGTGGTTCGGGCCCGAACGCGCTCTGATTGGCCGAACGGTCACGTGGTTCGGGTAAATAAATACCCGAACCACGTCATATCTCCGCCATTTGTCTGTGGGTTTAGCTTTGGGTAGGCAGGCAGGGTAGTTCGCTCTCCAGCCACGCTAGCCAGGGTCCCCCCCAGTCATTGTGTGTCGCTGCTGGGAACAGTAGTACACCGCTCGCTCAGCCACACTATATATAGCATTGTTTACTGCCACTGTGTACCTCGCTCAGCCACGCTATATATATAGCATTGTGTTTTCTGACACTCTGTGTACACGGCTTAGGCTAGCCTGACTAATATAGCATTGTGTGTACTGCCACTGTGCACCTCGCTCAGCCACGCTATATATAGCATTGTGTGTACTGCCACTGTGCACCTCACTCAGCCACGCTATATATAGCATTGTGTGTACTGCCACTGTGCACCTCGCTCAGCCACGCTATATATAGCATTGTGTGTACTGCCACTGTGCACCTCGCTCAGCCACGCTATATATAGCATTGTGTGTACTGCCACTGTGCACCTCGCTCAGCCACGCTATATATATAGCATTGTGTTTTCTGACACTGTGTACACGGCTTAGGCTAGCCTGACTAATATAGCATTGTGTGTACTGCCACTGTGCACCTCGCTCAGCCACGCTATATATAGCATTGTGTGTACTGCCACTGTGCACCTCGCTCAGCCACACTATATATAGCATTGTGTGTACTGCCACTGTGCACCTCGCTCAGCCACGCTATATATAGCATTGTGTGTACTGCCACTGTGCACCTCGCTCAGCCACGCTATATATAGCATTGTGTGTACTGCCACTGTGCACCTCGCTCAGCCACGCTATATATAGCATTGTGTGTACTGCCACTGTGCACCTCGCTCAGCCACGCTATATATAGCATTGTGTTTACTGCCACTCTGTGTACACCGCTCAGCCAGACTATATACCGTTGTTTACTGACACTCTGTGTACACCGCTCAGCCAGACTATATACCATTGTTTACTGACACTCTGTGTACACGGCTCAGCCTGACTATAAAGCATTGTGTGTACTGCCACTGTGCACCTCGCTCAGCCACGCTATATATATAGCATTGTGTTTTCTGACACTCTGTGTACACGGCTTAGCCTGACTAATATAGCATTGTGTGTACTGCCACTGTGCACCTCGCTCAGCCACGCTATATATAGCATTGTGTGTACTGCCACTGTGCACCTCGCTCAGCCACGCTATATATAGCATTGTGTGTACTGCCACTCTGTGTACACCGCTCAGCCAGACTATATACCGTTGTTTACTGACACTCTGTGTACACCGCTCAGCCAGACTATATACCATTGTTTACTGACACTCTGTGTACACGGCTCAGCCTGACTATAAAGCATTGTGTGTACTGCCACTGTGCACCTCGCTCAGCCACGCTATATATAGCATTGTGTTTAATGACACTCTGTGTACACGGCTTAGCCAGACTATATAGCATTGTGTGTACTGCCACTCTGTGTACACCGCTCAGCCAGACTATATAGCATTGTGTTTACTTCCACTCTGTGTCTGCTGGGCCTGGGAACAGTAGTACACCGCTCACCCGCCACTGTATAGCATTGTGCTCTGTGTCGCTGCTGGGAATAGTGGTACTGTATAGCATTTCTGTACTGCCACTGTACTGCTGCCAGTCAGCGTGTACTGTAAGGATAAGTGAAATGAGGAAGAAATCCGGTGAAAGAGGAAGGGGCAAGGGAAGAGGTGTTTCCCCTGACGGTTCACGTACAGGCCACAGGGGAGCACCCAAGAAAACCCACTCAATACCGCCCATGTTGTCCAGGACAACAACCCTCACAAATCCAAAAGAACAGGACCAGATAATTACTTGGATGACCTCTCAAGCGTCCAGCAGTGGGTTAAGCAGCACCAGCACAACACGCACGAGGTCCGAGTCCTCAGCCAGTTACAAGGAGCCAGTGGGCACAAAGCTGACACAACCGGCAGCGACACCACGCACACAACTGCCAGATAACCAGTCCTATGAATTACCTCAGGACACAATGGGGTATTCGCAGGAGCTATTCCCAGCCCAACAAACTTCCACCTATGAAAGGTCAATGGAGGAACAGCCAGAAATGTTGTGCCCGGATTCACAACCATTAACTGTGGGAAATGCACCGCGCACTGAAATACAAGGCGAGTCCGAGGAGGACTCGGAAACCCAAATCCCAGAGCAAGTTGGGCAGGAGGGGTTGCAATTGCAGGAGGTCGGCCGACAAGATCTGGAAGACGACGTTGGAGTGAGCTGCGCAGAGGTTGTTCTGGGGAGCTCTACTCCACGGCGGCGGCCCCCCACAATGACATATGACGAGTTTGAGGAGATGGAAGAGGAGGGTATGGACAATGTGGACAGAGACCCAGATTTTATTTGTGAACGAGAACATCGCCGTCATAGCAGCAGCACAGATGAGTCTGTTGAAGAACCCACTGCTGCACGAGTTCGCCTTGTGCCACAAGGTAGGCGGCGCGCAATTTCAGGCACCACAAGCGTGGAAGTTAGAGTGAGAGGCAAAAGAGGAGGAAACAGAAATCGCCAGCAAGGAGGCAGGTGCTCCAAAGTCTGGGCTTTCTTTGAAGACTGCACTGAGGATGTTACCATGGCGATTTGCAAGGTATGCAAGACTCGCCTGAGCAGGGGGAAAAGTATTAACAACCTCTCCACCACCAGCATGAGCCGCCACATGCTATCCAAACATCCCACTCTGTGGGCAAACGCGGCAGGACAGGGTACCAGCAACACTGCCTCCCTTGGGTTCACCAGACTCACCACCAGACCCGCCTCAGCAGCAGCAGTAGCCCAGCCATTGCGTGGTTCACAACATTCACAAACATCAGACGACGCTGACACTGTCACTTTCCGGAGTAGTGCTCTTGAGGTCTCCCAGTGTTCATCAAACACAACAACCAACAGCCCTTCCGTGTGCAGCGCTACGGTTCAGTTGTCTGTGTCAGGGATGTTTGAGCGCAAGAGGAAATTGCCAGCAAATGACCCCCGGGCCGTGGCAGTAACAGCCAGCATAGCCAAGCTTCTGGCCTGCGAAATGCTGCCATATCGAGTGGTGGAGACAAACAGCTTCAAGGGCATGATGTCAGTGGCCATCCCACGTTACGTGGTTCCCAGCCGCTACCACTTTGCGCGCTCTGCAGTGCCTGAGTTGCATGAGCACGTGGTCAGCAAAATAACCCGAAGCTTGAAGAATGCCGTTGCCTGCAAGGTTCACCTCACCACTGACACTTGGACGAGTGCGTTCGGCCAGGGTCGATACATCTCCCTTACCGCGCACTGGGTGAACCTTGTGGAGCCTGGCAGCGATTCCTCACCTGCTACGGCGCGGGTGTTGCCCACGCCGCAAACAGCTGCACCGCCGTCCCTCCCACTGGATAACAACAGCAGCACCTACCTCTCTGACTCCTTCTCCTCCAACGCATCTCAAAGCTGTACCTCATCCGGAAACGCTAACCCAGCAGCAGTAGGATCGTGGAAGCAGTGCAGCACAGCTGTTGGCATGCGTCAGCAAGCGTTGCTGAAGCTGATCTTCCTTGGGGATAAGCAGCACACAGGGGAGGAAATTTGGAAGGGAATAAAGGAACAGACGGATTTGTGGCTGGCACCGCTGGACTTGAAACCGGGCATGGTTGTGTGTGATAATGGGAGTAATCTCATTCGCGCTTTAAGGTTGGCTAAGCTGCCACACATCCCTTGCCTGGCGCACGTGATGAACCTAGTAGTTCAGCGGTTCCTGAGGACATACCCAGGCGTGGCCGATCTTCTGTTGAAGGTGCGTCGAGTGGCCAAACATTGTAGAAATTCCAGTACTGCTTCGGGGGCACTCGCCAAGATGCAGGAGCGCTTCAATCTCCCCCACCATCGCTTGCTGTGTGATGTCCCTACGCGCTGGAATTTTACGCTGCACATGCTAGCACGCTTTTGTGAGCAGAAGAGTGCAGTGGTCCAGTACATGACGGCGCAGTACCGAGGCGCATCCGGCCAGCTGCCAAGCTTCTGTGGATCCGATTGGGCCAACATGTTGGACCTCTGCCAAGTCCTCCAAAATTTTGAGCAATCCACGTTGCTTGTGAGCAGTGACAACTCTTCAGTCAGCATTACCATACCACTGCTGTGTTTACTGAAGAGGTCAATGTTGAAAATCAAGGAAACAGCTGTCATGATGCAACTGGGGGAATCTGAAGGAGAAAACGATCAGCGTGATGGTACCAACATCAGGCCATCCGCCTCAGGGAACGCTGGCCCCAGCAGCTATGACGAAGAAGAGGAGGAGGAACAGCTGGAGTTGGAGCAGGAATTTCATGCCACCACTGACGAGGGCCAGAGCGGTGCACGTTGGACTTCCACAATTCAGCGCGAATGGTCAGCAGAAGCAGACCAGGAGGAAGGTGACGACTATGATGCATCACAACAACTATCACAACGCTCACAAGAGGATGATGAGGATTCTGGTAGGACTCTTGCACACATGGCTCAATTCATGCTAGACTGCATTGAACGCGACCCACGCATTGTGCGCATTCTGGACAACACCAATTACTGGGTTTATACCCTTCTGGATCCACGGTACAAACACAATGTTCCAAAACTGCTTGAAGAAAGAGTCAGACAGGTCAAAATGGAAGAATACCAGCAGGCCCTTGTGGAGACTTTAGAGAGGAGATTGACATCCTCCCCCTCCTCTAGCCAGTTGTACGCCGACAGACTGACTTCCGCAAACCCAGGACGACCAGGAGGGCAGCAAACAACGCAAGCCGCAGCTAGTGCCCAAAAGGGAACGGTATCGGCAGTGTCCTTGGAGTGGGAAAATTTTCTGACACCCATGCAGCAGCAGCCCACTGAACAGGAAGCGTGCAGATCCACCTCCAACACCGATCGCCTGGAGAAGATGGTCAAGGACTACATGTCAGATGACGTAGCTGTGTCGAACAATCCATCTGCACCCTTCAACTATTGGGTATCGAAGCTAGACACCTGGCACGAACTGGCAATGTATGCAATAGAGGTGCTGGCTTGCCCGGCAGCCAGCGTTATGTCGGAACGCTGTTTCAGTGCTGCCGGAGGCATCGTCACAGATCGGCGTATCCGCCTCTCCACAGAAAATGCAGACCGTCTGACTCAAATTAAAATGAATCAATCCTGGATTGGAAACGACTACGCAACACTCCAGGACCCCAACCAAGTAACATGACCAATGAACATCTGGGATGGTGTAGCGTTACCGGTCCCTGTTTATTGAACCTCTCATCTGTATTACATTTATGACTGCATGGCGGCAAAAAGCATTGCTGCTATATCCGCACGCTTTTTGTCCTCATGCAAGGCCTGGGTTGTTGTGTCTCACAAAGCGTGGCCTTCTCCTCCTGCGCCTGCTCCTGTTCCATCACGTGTGCTGCTGCTGCTGCTGGGTTAGCGTTGCCGGTCCCTGTTTATTGAACCACTTATCTTTATTACATTTATGACTGCATGGCGGTACCTCATGCAAGGCCTGGGTTGTTGTGTCTCACAAAGCGTGGCCTTCTCCTCCTGCGCCTCCTCCTGTTCCATCACGTCTGCTGCTGCTGGGTTAGCGTTGCCGCGTGGTCCCTGTTTATTGAACCACTTATCTTTATTAAATTTATGACTGCATGGCGGTAGAAAGCATGCTATCCGCACGCTTCTTGTCCTCATGCAAGGCCTGGGTTGTTGTGTCTCACAAAGCGTGGCCTTCTCCTCCTGCGCCTCCTCCTGTTCCATCACGTCTGCTGCTGCTGGGTTAGCGTTGCCGGGTGGTCCCTGTTTATTGAACCACTTATCTTTATTAAATTTATGACTGCATGGCGGTACAAAGCATGCTATCCGCACGCTTCTTGTCCTCATGCAAGGCCTGGGTTGTTGTGTCTCACAAAGCGTGGCCTTCTCCTCCTGCGCCTCCTCCTGTTCCATCACGTCTGCTGCTGCTGGGTTAGCGTTGCCGCGTGGTCCCTGTTTATTGAACCACTTATCTTTATTACATTTATGACTGCATGGCGGTACCTCATGCAAGGCCTGGGTTGTTGTGTCTCACAAAGCGTGGCCTTCTCCTCCTGCGCCTGCTCCTGTTCCATCACGTGTGCTGCTGCTGCTGCTGGGTTAGCGTTGCCGGTCCCTGTTTATGGAACCTCTTATCTTTATTACATTTATGACTGCATGGCGGTACAAAGCATGCTATCCGCACGCTTCTTGTCCTCATGCAAGGCCTGGGTTGTTGTGTCTCACAAAGCGTGGCCTTCTCCTCCTGCGCCTCCTCCTGTTCCATCACGTCTGCTGCTGCTGGGTTAGCGTTGCCGCGTGGTCCCTGTTTATTGAACCACTTATCTTTATTAAATTTATGACTGCATGGCGGTACAAAGCATGCTATCCGCACGCTTCTTGTCCTCATGCAAGGCCTGGGTTGTTGTGTCTCACAAAGCGTGGCCTTCTCCTCCTGCGCCTCCTCCTGTTCCATCACGTCTGCTGCTGCTGGGTTAGCGTTGCCGCGTGGTCCCTGTTTATTGAACCACTTATCTTTATTAAATTTATGACTGCATGGCGGTACAAAGCATGCTATCCGCACGCTTCTTGTCCTCATGCAAGGCCTGGGTTGTTGTGTCTCACAAAGCGTGGCCTTCTCCTCCTGCGCCACCCTCCTCCTGTTCCATCACGTGTGCTGCTGCTGGGTTAGCGTTACCGGTCCTTTTTCCTGGAACCTCTTATATGTATTACATTTATGACTGCATGCCGACAAAAAGCATGTTACCTGTGCAAAGAAAACAGACATTTCCCGCATTTAAAAGACAGTTTTCCCTTTGAAACTTTAAAATCGATTTTCTCAAAAACTATAACCTCTTTTTGCTAAAAATTTTTTTCCTCTTGTACCCACTCCCAAGGTGCACATACCCTGTAAATTTGGGGTATGTAGCATGTAAGGAGGCTTTACAAAGCACAAAAGTTCGGGTCCCCATTGACTTCCATTATGTTCGGAGTTCGGGTCGAACACCCGAACATCGCGGCCATGTTCGGCCTGTTCGGCCCGAACCCGAACATCTAGATGTTCGCCCAACACTACCCCGTAGGTCCTAATGCAAATATTGCCTATTAGGCGCCCAAAGTAGAAAAGCGTTTTTCTGCTTATGTTTTCTGCACACCAGGGGCTTGATTCACTAAACCGTGATAACTCAAATATCACACCTTATCAAAGTTAACGCGCCTTATCAGAGTAGCATAGCGAGCGCTACGAACTTATGACTGCTAATTGGGAATCCAATCGTCCTGCCCTGGGCCCCTGCCGGTTCGTATCGCTCGCTATGCTACTCTGATAAGGCATGTTAACTTTGACAAGGTGTGATATCTTTGACAAGGTGTGATATCTTTGATAAGGTTTGATATCTTTGATAAGGTGTAATTTTTGAGTGTGTTTCTATGCAGGAAAACATGCTCGGTTTTTTTC
Source organism: Hyperolius riggenbachi (assembly GCF_040937935.1). Classification (NCBI taxonomy): domain Eukaryota; kingdom Metazoa; phylum Chordata; class Amphibia; order Anura; family Hyperoliidae; genus Hyperolius; species Hyperolius riggenbachi. The sequence goes on from NC_090657.1 coordinate 97,521,856, forward strand.
ACAGCAGCTGATGTCATTGATAAAGAAAACTGACAAAATGTGCAGAGACATCATGCAGAATGTCAGTTTTTTTCCTGCACGCAAAAAATGCGTTAAGTGTGAACTAGCCCATTGATTAACATAAGTTCTTCTGTGCAGACAACTCGTATGAAAACAGTCAAGTGTGTTCCCTGCCTTAGGGCCTGTTTTCACTCATCGGTTATTCTGTGCATTTTCTGCACAGGAAAACTCCAACCAATGATAATCAATGGGCTAGTTCACACTTGAATGCGTTTTTTACATGCAGAAAAACAATTAACTTCAATGCAAAACAGTGAGGCTGATTTCACACTACAAGCCGGCGTGCACACCAACAAAAACGGGCCTTCCTGCTTGCCCATCTGGCAAAGCAGGAAGTGACGCTTACTTGCGGTGACTTCCTGCTTCAGGGTATGCGAAACTGCATGGAAGCGTATTGAAAAATACGATTCCACGCATGCGCGCTGCAACGTTTTAAAAAAACCCGCATTCCAGCACGATGCAGAGCGTTTCAAGTATGCCCATTAACGTAGTTTTGTCCTAGCGTCGGGGATGCGTAAAAACTGTCACCTGCGTTGCGCCGTCTCCTGGCAGTATGTCTCAATAGACTTTCATTGGCCAGCGGTGGAGTGCGGTAAAAATACCGCACCGCCCTGGTGTGAAAGGGCCCTGAGACAACTCATGTAGAAAAACTGACGCACAGTCAAACTGACGAGTGGAGACAGGACCTTATAATGTTTACACACGATACATTTTTCCGCTCGATTTTCCACCCAATCATTTTTTCCACTCGATTCTGCACTTGATTCTCTTATCTTCCGCACGTTTTACTTATCTTTTTCCATTCACTTCTATGAGAAATCGAGCACAGAATCGAAGGAATATCGTACACGTCGGGAATTATCTATCAGATCCATCTATCAAGCGGAAAAACGTATCGTGTGTATCCAGCATTAGACTGGAATAGTTGGCATGTCTCAGTTCATAAGTGTTCTGCACAGGCTGCTTGCTAAGCGCTGCTAAAAAACCTCTATAGAAGAGGCCCAGGTGATCAGCAGTAGAAGAAAGTCAACATCATCTTGACTTCTGACAACCTATTTGGACATGGACTGGAGCTGCAGTATGTCCCCTAATTGTTCAGTTAGTGGACAAAGCATCTGGCATGTTTAGTGGTCCCATAGCCGGCCTTTGACCTGAGCGACCGGAGCAGTCGCTCAGGGCACCGGCTTCCAAGGGGGCGCCTATAGCTGGTTACCTATACTGAGGGCACCTACACCTGATTTCCTATACTGGGGGCACCTATAGCTGGCTATCTTTACTGAGGGCACCAACACCTGGCTACCTATACTGGAGACACCTACGCCTGGCTACCTATGGGGGGATAGAGACCTTTAACTGACTTCCTATACTGGGGGCTCCTAAGCTTAGCAACCTATATTGAGGGTACCTACACATGAGATCCTATACTGGGGGCACCTATACCTGGCTACCTAACTATACTGAATCTGAGGGCATTTTGGGGGGGGGGGGGGGGGGGGTGTGGAGGGCGCACTGTGGCTACAGTATAACGCGTGGTGCAAATTGTCGGTGCTGTGCTATCATTCTAAATGGAGGGCTAGGGGGCGGCGGCTAACTGTCCCATTGATTGTTTTTATTAATATTTCTGAAAAGTTCTAGCCTTAATTTTAAAGTGTATTCAGGATAATGCACTCTTTCCATCCATTCATGGTTATTAATAGTATTTTTTCTATTATACATAAGTGACGTGTCACAACATCAAAGAGGTTGGGAACCACTGTCCTAGGATATATCTCCGGAGAAAAGGTGAATTGCATATGGGTCTGTGTGCGCATGCGCGAATAGGATGAAGGGAGGCACAAAAATCAGGTTTCGCTCAGGGTGCTGTGAAACCTAAGGCCGGCCCTGAGTGGTCCTGATAATAACTACAGAATATGGCTGTTAGGTGTGTTTTCAGTTTTATATAATAGAACAAGTGTTATGTAATACTGTGTATTATGGGAAGAATGTCTTCCTTATTTGTTCCCGTATATATCAATTCCATCTGATGTTTAGTTTGTATTCATCAGGTCTGGTACCCACTTTTCTGTCACAAGATGAAGGTGGATGACTTGGATGACTAGGGCCTACTATAAAAAGGCTACAGGCCTCATGTTAGGAAAATAGAAGCGCTATCTATATGCGGATTTGGTGCCTAAAGATAGAAATAGAGCTGTGCCATTTCCGTACGTTCAGCGCTTGGCTGGGTTGGATCCAGGATGTCATTTATTTGTTGTGTCACAGCCAATTATATTTTTATGCAGCAGTAATCTTAGGCTTTGCTTTCACTTTTTCTTCCAGTATGCGAGATGTGTTGTATGAAGGATATTTTTATGGAATATCAAGCCTGATTTCCTGCAATATACTGGCATAGATAATTGCTGTTAATCGAAGTGAAGCATATATGCAAATACAGATTTTCAAACTGTCTTTATTTATACTTATATTTAAAGTGGACCTGAACTCAGAACTTCCTCTCTGCTCTAAAAGATAAACAACAACATAAAAACATATAAACAAAAACATTTATTTGTTACAGCTGTTACAAATCCTGCAATAAATCTGCATTTTGTCTATTTCCAGATTTCATGGAAGCAGACATATTGTTAACATCTTGTATTTACAAATGAGCTCTCTGCCGTGGCGGCCTGCTGATACCGCTGAGGGATCAAATTACAACTTGTGTTTAGTCACAGATAAGAGGGGATTAGACAGGCTAAACTCTAAATACATACAGGGTGCATTTCTCTGTTTTCCTTTTTTCCTGTGCAAGAGTTCAGGTCCACTTTACAGGGCCTTCAGAGAACAGTCCAGGAGTAAATAGTGAACTTAAGTGGTTCTTAGCCACATTTCTGTAGTCTATTACAGCACTGTTGTTTTACCTATGTTTTGATCACACACTAGTTTACTTTTTATAAGTGAAATCACAACCTAAAAAGAGAACTAAACACTAAGCAGGGGTCACAATTGAGCAAATATGTAGCGTTTTACCATGAACAAAAACGTAGGTGAAATTACATAGAATGATAGTTTATGATGCTACTGTGTTGATTAATCATTATCAATCAATTTCTTAAAGTTCTTATATTATGCTAACATCTGTATCTTGAGGAAGGAATACATCAAATGAAAACAGCCCTTTTATATGGCATCTCTCCTGGAATGTTTGGCAACAGAGCCATGACATTGTCAAAAAACACCCCAAAACATAAAAATTCATGTTTTTGGCTTTTGCACTTGTGCACGTGTTCAGAAGGTGCCATGCTAGATGGCCAGAGCATAGGTGTACTGTTGCAAGTTGCAGAACACTCCAATACAGCGTGATTGCTGGTGGAGCATGTGGTGTACTGTGGAATCATGCACATGCATGCTCAAGCTCAGTTTATTTCATTGGAAAAGTGTATGTAGTGATTTTATGCAGTCATTACATGTAGTAATGTAACATTACACAAAAGTATCTTTTATATATAAATAACTAAATAAAATAAATCCATTATTTAGGTCACTGATTGCAAATGAACCCCAGTACCCTATCTGACAAGATTAACCACATGCTTGTTTCTGACAAGATTAACAAGATTAACAGATCTGACAAGATTAACCACATGCTTGTTTCTGGTGTAATTCAGACACTACTGCAGCCAATTAGATCAGCAGGGCTGCCAGCCAGGCAACTAGTATTGTTTAAAAGGAAATAAATATGGCAGCCACTATATACCTCTCACTTCAGTTGTCCTTTAAGGTGAAATTCCACTGTTGCTAAAAAATTGCTATTAACATCCATCAGGACTGCAGAAATGTTTTTGCAATTTGAGGTTTTAAAAATTACCTTTCCATTTTATTTTATAGCTGGTTGTGATTGTCTAAAACTGTCAATAAGCCTCATTTTATTACATTTCTATTTTGGAATCTGTTCTCTATTTTTCACAGGCATTCCAGCTGCAGTCCCCTTCGTACATGAGTAATTAGCTGCACAGAGTAGGATCAGGTGTTGCTTATTTTAAAACGGTAGAAGGAGAAGCGCTCCGTAGTGTATTAAAACTTTTAATAAAAAATACTCAAAGATTAAAAACACTTACTAGACAATAGTGAAAACAGGCATATCTTGAGTGAAAAACTGAAACGTGACCCTGGATGGCGACCTGTTCCTCCTCTGTGGCCATCATTCATGCCTTTGTCAAGCAAGTTGCTGCTCTGCACACATCAGTTTAAATACATGAAAATGACAAGAAATTGATTGGATGACCTTTTCAGTTACTATGGCTACCATTGTTTGTACTTCCGGTTCAACCATGAGAAATCTGCTTATAGGGTATTACTTCCTTCACAATGTGTAATAAAAATCATATACATAGGCTGCATTTTTTCAGGGTGAGTGAGAGCATCTAAGTGCCCCTGCATATAACATGATTGAAACATGCATGGCTAGAGCGGCAACATTTAATTTAGGTCCTTACAGATTTGACGTCAGAGGCAGCACAGGCGGAGGTCCGCAAGTTAATGGTTTCCTTTCCCTGTTTTTTCCCCTCTAATTGCAAGTACTTGTATTTTCTTTTTTCGGGGTAAAAATAACAGCTCTTCCCACAAAGAAGGTTTATATTATAGATATAAATACATATGTATATATATATATATATATATATATATATATATATATATATATATATTATTACACATTGTGAAGGAAGTAATACCCTATAAGCAGATTTCTCATGGTTGAACCGGAAGTACAAACAATGGTAGCCATAATAACTTAAAAGGTCATACAATCAATTTCTTGTCATTTTCATGTATTTAAACTGATGTGTGCAGAGCAGTAACTCGCTTGACAAAGGCGTGAATACGCCAAAATGTGTTGTGAGGTTACTGCACACACTGACCAAAGGTGAGGCACCGATTGTCCACTACCATCCAGGGCAACCCCCACTGCTGGCCACAGAGGAGGAACAGGTCGCCATTCAGGGTCACGTTTGGGTTTTTCACCCAAGATATGCCTGTTTTCACTATTGTCTAGTAAGTGTTTTTAATCTTTGCGTATTTTTCATTAAGAGGTTTCCCCAGTATAGGTTAGCCAGGTAGGTTTCCCTAGTGTTAGGCAGGGGCGTTTCTAGGGTCCTTGAAGATCAGGGGCACCTGTGGGCACCAGGTCGGGAGGTATATGCGGCGCTGCAAAAATGGGCGTGGCCATGAGGTGAGTGGGCGTGGCCATGGGTGGGGCCAAATGTACATGAACTTAGCAGCGGTGTAAGCTACAGATAATGGGCCTGCCTATCGAAATATTGGATGGAGCCCCCTGTCCTTTATTTGGATAATTTACAATCAGTATAGGCATAGATCAAAGATGTATACGCACATACAATTTTGATTGGTCAGTCACTGACCCCCAATTTTACCACCCCCGTGCAGTAAGTGGGCCAACAGACAATGAATTTTATGAACAGAGCTAAAATTGGCTAATCAAAATTGTATGTGTGTACCAGGCTTTACAGCTAATACTGTACATACTGAAAGTAGCAGGGATCAGCATACAATATAGCTGGTTTACAATCAGTAAAGGCACAGAGTAACACCTTACACTGTACACACTGGAGGTAAATCAGCACACAGTGCAGCAACTAGAGAACAGCGTATACTGTACATACTGTAGGCAGCAGAATTCAGCACACTGCAGCTAGCGTGCCAAAAATATGAGGATCATGCTGTGCGGCGTGCTTATCGCGCCGCACCGAAAAATGGGTGGGCCATGGACCAGAATATAGGTGTGGTAACGGGTGGAGACAAATTTACATGAACCTAGCAATGGTGGGACATTAGATTATGACAGTGGTGGAGAACCTTTTGGAGGCCGAGTGCCCAAACTGCAACCCAAAAGTCACTTATCTATCGCAAAGTGGCAACAGCAATTTAAACTAAATACTGTAAAAACGTTTTAACTCATACATGAACATTATGGAAAATCCAAGTTGAAAATAAACTGTGAAGATAAACAATTTCATCCATCCTACTCCTGAAAAATGTATTCAATTTTTTAGAACCTCCCAGTTTTATTTTCTGTTTTAAAAAGCTAAAAAAGTAGGTTTAATGCTATTGTCTCATATGATAAGGATTCAGCTTTTCCCATAATCTCGCAGTTAGCAATCATGTGACCCCCAACAAGACAAATTCAGCAATCAATCATGAGGCCCCCAACAAGACAAATTCAGCAATCATGAGGCCTCCAACAAATCATGAGGCCCCCAACAAGACAAATTCAGCAATCATGAGGCCTCCAACAAATCATGAGGCCCCCAACAAGACAAATTCAGCAATCTTGAGGCCCCCAACAAATCATAAGGCTCCCAACAAGACAAATTCAGCAGTCATGAGGCACATAAATAGACAGCATTTCACATAAATAGGCAGAATGCCCCCTTAATATGGTAGCCCCCCAAGTTAGGTAGTGAGTGACAGGGACCCCCAGGTTAGCTAGTGAGTGACAGGCGCCTCCAGTTAGGTAGTGAGTGACAGGGAGCCCCTTTAGGTAGTGAGTGAGTGCCAGGGAGCCCCTTTAGGCAGTGAGTGAGTGACAGGGAGGCCCTTTAGGTAGTGAGTGAGTGACAGGGAGGCCCTTTAGGTAGTGAGTGAGTGACAGGGAGGCCCTTTAGGTAGTGAGTGAGTGACAGGGAGGCCCTTTAGGCAGTGAGTGAGTGCCAGGGAGCCCCTTTAGGCAGTGAGTGAGTGCCAGGGAGCCCCTTTAGGCAGTGAGTGAGTGCCAGGGAGCCCCTTTAGGCAGTGAGTGCCAGGGAGCCCCTTAAGGCAGTGAGTGAGTGCCAGGGAGCCCCTTTAGGCAGTGAGTGAGTGCCAGGGAGTCCCTTTAGGCAGTGAGTGAGTGACAGGGAGGCCCTTTAGGTAGTGAGTGAGTGACAGGGAGGCCCTTTAGGTAGTGAGTGAGTGACAGGGAGCCCCTTTAGGTAGTGAGTGAGTGCCAGGGAGCCCCTTTAGGCAGTGAGTGAGTGCCAGGGAGCCCCTTTAGGCAGTGAGTGAGTGACAGGGAGGCCCTTTAGGTAGTGAGTGAGTGACAGGGAGGCCCTTTAGGCAGTGAGTGAGTGCCAGGGAACCCCTTTAGGCAATGAGTGAGTGCCAGGGAGCCCCTTTAGGCAGTGAGTGAGTGCCAGGGAGCCCCTTTAGGCAGTGAGTGCCAGGGAGCCCCTTTAGGCAGTGAGTGAGTGCCAGGGAGCCCCTTTAGGCAGTGAGTGAGTGACAGGGAGCCCCTTTAGGTAGTGAGTGAGTGCCAGGGAGCCCCTTTAGGCAGTGAGTGAGTGACAGGGAGCCCCTTTAGGCAGTGAGTAAGTGACAGGGAGGCCCTTTAGGCAGTGAGTGAGTGACAGGGAGCCCCTTTAGGCAGTGAGTGAGTGCCAGGGAGCCCCTTTAGGCAGTGATTGAGTGACAGGGAGCCCCTTTAGGTAGTGAGTGAGTGCCAGGGAGCACCTTTAGGAAGTGAGTGAGTGACAGGGAGCCCCATTAGGGAGTGAGTGGGTGACAGGGAGCCCATTAGGTAGTGAGTGAGTGACAGGGAGCCCCTTTAGGTAGTGAGTGAGTGCCAGGGAGCCCCTTTAGGAAGTGCGTGAGTGACAGGGAGCCCCATTAGGGAGTGAGTGAGTGACAGGGAGCCCCTTTAAGCAGTGAGTGAGTGACAGGGAGGCCCTTTAGGTCAGGGTTGCCAACCCAATTTCTTAATTTTCCTGGACAAAATGGTCAAAAAATCTGGACACCCCAAGGTTTGGACGGACAGGGGGTGGAGTCAGGGGGCGGAGTCAGTAGCGGGCTTTTTTTGAAACTTCTTGTGGATTACAGGAGGAGAGCAACCTAGCTGAAGCAGGTGATTACTGCATAAGGCTCATGTGAAACAGTCCTACTGAGCTGACACACAATGCTGTCCTGCAGAAGCCTGGCAGTGCCACACACAATACTGTCCTGCAGAAGCCTGCCAGTGCCACACACATTGCTGTCCTGCAGAAGCCTGCCAGTGCCACACACATTGCTGCCCTGCAGAAGCCTGCCAGTGCCACACACAGTACTGTCCTGCAGAAGCCTGGCAGTGCCACACACATTGCTGTCCTGCAGAAGCCTGCCAGTGCCACACACATTGCTGTCCTGCAGAAGCCTGCCAGTGCCACACACAGTACTGTCCTGCAGAAGCCTGCCAGTGCCACACACAGTACTGTCCTGCAGAAGCCTGCCAGTGCCACACACAATACTGTCCTGCAGAAGCCTGCCAGTGCCACACACAATACTGTCCTGTAGATGCCTGCCAGTGCCACACACAATACTGTCCTGTAGAAGCCTGCCAGTGCCACACACAATGCTGTCCTGCAGAAGTCCGCCACACACCGTGCTGTCCTGCAGAGGTCCGCCACACACCGTGCTGTCCTGCAGAGGTCCGCCACACACCGTGCTGTCCTGCAGAGGTCCGCCACACACCGTGCTGTCCTGCAGAGGTCCGCCACACACCGTGCTGTCCTGCAGAGGTCCGCCACACACCGTGCTGTCCTGCAGAGGTCCGCCACACAAGGTGCTGTCCTGCAGAGGTCCGCCACACAAGGTGCTGTCCTGCAGAGGTCCGCCACACAAGGTGCTGTCGTGCAGAGGTCCGCCACACAAGGTGCTGTCCTGCAGAGGTCCGCCACACACCGTGCTGCCCTGCAGAGGTCCGCCACACACCGTGCTGCCCTGCAGAGGTCCGCCACACACCGTGCTGCCCTGCAGAGGTCCGCCACACACAATGCTGTCTTACACGCACGCACACACACACACACACACACCATAATATCAGTATAAAAAGACAGTGATAAAATATATGGAGGGGAGAGAGGAGGGGTGGATAACAGCACATGGGACAGAGATGGGAGGCCACAACTGGAGGAAAAGTGAGAGAGACATGGTAACATCATGGTAGAGATAGCGATAGGTGAAGGGCATACAGTAATAGTACATTGTGTAGGAAGGAGGATTGTACATTGGAATGAGGCAGACAAATCTATCTTTGCAGAAAAGAGGGGTCAATTCATGTCCCCTTCTTTTCAACAGTGTGGTTGTGATTGTAAAAGGGGGGAGGGGGAGCACTAAACTGTGACCAGATCAGATACAGGCAGACAATTCCCAGCCTTTATAGCTCAATGCACTGAGGGTAAAACTAGCTGCTTGCCACATCTAGCTGGGGGGAGACAGACACAGCAGGAGAGATGATGTGACTACACACAGTCTGTTTACGTTCACTTCGAGCAGAGGGGACACAGCATGCTGCTTCAGACAGCCTGTCACTGAGCCTGCACTGCTTGTGTCTCATCTTCTCCCGATCTGAATGTAAACAACTGCATAGTTCTCCAGTCACCTCTCCTGCTGTCTGTCCGTTTCACCTACACCCAGCTGGATGTGGCAGGAGCTAGTTCAGCTCTTTTCAATGCAGTGCATTGATGTGGTGCCACTAGTTACCTGTGTGGGAGAGCTATGAGGAGGTACGAGGGTGAATCAGCCGCTGCCTGTGACTCCTGGACTGACTCTAGACCCACGTGGTGCAGCTTCACTGCTCACTTTCCTGCAGGGTGCTGCCACTGGACGGGGATGTGTGGGCGGGCCCATCTGCCTCTCTCTCTCTCTTTCAATTGGCAGGAGAGAGGCGCTGGCCGTTCTTATTGGAGGGAGCCTCAGCCAGGAGCCAGTGAGGAAGGAAGGGAGGGAATCGGGGACAGAAAGGAGGACCTCAGCTGCCCCAGCCAGCGAGCGATATGCCCTGTACAGAAAGGCACGCATGCGCAGTACCCAGCGCTGTCAAATCCACACTAATCAGACGGACACCTGTTCCCAGATACGGACAGGTACGGACAGCGGCTTTTGGGGGTAATAAAAACGGACTGTCCGTATTTTTACGGACGGTTGGCAACCCTGCTGTAGAAGCCTGCCAGTGCCACACACAATGCTGTCCTGCAGAAGTCCGCCACACACCGTGCTGTCCTGCAGAGGTCCGCCACACACCGTGCTGTCCTGCAGAGGTCCGCCACACACCGTGCTGTCCTGCAGAGGTCCGCCACACACCGTGCTGTCCTGCAGAGGTCCGCCACACACCGTGCTGTCCTGCAGAGGTCCGCCACACACCGTGCTGTCCTGCAGAGGTCCGCCACACAAGGTGCTGTCCTGCAGAGGTCCGCCACACAAGGTGCTGTCCTGCAGAGGTCCGCCACACAAGGTGCTGTCCTGCAGAGGTCCGCCACACAAGGTGCTGTCCTGCAGAGGTCCACCACACACCGTGCTGCCCTGCAGAGGTCCGCCACACACCGTGCTGCCCTGCAGAGGTCCGCCACACACCGTGCTGCCCTGCAGAGGTCCGCCACACACAATGCTGTCTTACACGCACGCACACACACACACACACACACACACACCATAATATCAGTATAAAAAGACAGTGATAAAATATATGGAGGGGAGAGAGGAGGGGTGGATAACAGCACATGGGACAGAGATGGGAGGCCACAACTGGAGGAAAAGTGAGAGAGACATGGTAACATCATGGTAGAGATAGCGATAGGTGAAGGGCATACAGTAATAGTACATTGTGTAGGAAGGAGGATTGTACATTGGAATGAGGCAGACAAATCTATCTTTGCAGAAAAGAGGGGTCAATTCATGTCCCCTTCTTTTCAACAGTGTGGTTGTGATTGTAAAAGGGGGGAGGGGGAGCACTAAACTGTGACCAGATCAGATACAGGCAGACAATTCCCAGCCTTTATAGCTCAATGCACTGAGGGTAAAACTAGCTGCTTGCCACATCTAGCTGGGGGGAGACAGACACAGCAGGAGAGATGATGTGACTACACACAGTCTGTTTACGTTCACTTCGAGCAGAGGGGACACAGCATGCTGCTTCAGACAGCCTGTCACTGAGCCTGCACTGCTTGTGTCTCATCTTCTCCCGATCTGAATGTAAACAACTGCATAGTTCTCCAGTCACCTCTCCTGCTGTCTGTCCGTTTCACCTACACCCAGCTGGATGTGGCAGGAGCTAGTTCAGCTCTTTTCAATGCAGTGCATTGATGTGGTGCCACTAGTTACCTGTGTGGGAGAGCTATGAGAAGGTACGAGGGTGAATCAGCCGCTGCCTGTGACTCCTGGACTGACTCTAGACCCACGTGGTGCAGCTTCACTGCTCACTTTCCTGCAGGGTGCTGCCACTGGACGGGGATGTGTGGGCGGGCCCATCTGCCTCTCTCTCTCTCTTTCAATTGGCAGGAGAGAGGCGCTGGCCGTTCTTATTGGAGGGAGCCTCAGCCAGGAGCCAGTGAGGAAGGAAGGGAGGGAATCGGGGACAGAAAGGAGGACCTCAGCTGCCCCAGCCAGCGAGCGATATGCCCTGTACAGAAAGGCACGCATGCGCAGTACCCAGCGCTGTCAAATCCACACTAATCAGACGGACACCTGTTCCCAGATACGGACAGGTACGGACAGCGGCTTTTGGGGGTAATAAAAACGGACTGTCCGTATTTTTACGGACGGTTGGCAACCCTGCTTTAGGTAGTGAGTGAGTGACAGGGAGGCCCTTTAGGCAGTGAGTGAGTGCCAGGGAGCCCCTTTAGGCAGTGAGTGAGTGCCAGGGAGCCCCTTTAGGCAGTGAGTGAGTGACAGGGAGCCCCTTTAGGCAGTGAGTGAGTGCCAGGGAGCCCCATTAGGGAGTGAGTGAGTGACAGGGAGCCCCATTAGGGAGTGAGTGAGTGACAGGGAGTCCCTTTAGGCAGTGAGTGAGTGACAGGGAGCCCCTTTAGGTAGTGAGTGAGTGCCAGGGAGCCCCTTTAGGAAGTGAGTGAGTGACAGGGAGCCCCATTAGGGAGTGAGTGAGTGACAGGGAGCCCCATTAGGGAGTGAGTGAGTGACAGGGAGCCCCTTTAGGCAGTGAGTGAGTGACAGGGAGCCCCTTTAGGCAGTGAGTGAGTGACAGGGAGCCCCTTTAGGTAGTGAGTGAGTGCCAGGGAGCCCCTTTAGGAAGTGAGTGAGTGACAGGGAGCCCCATTAGGAAGTGAGTGAGTGACAGGGAGCCCCATTAGGGAGTGAGTGAGTGACAGGGAGCCCATTAGGTAGTGAGTGCCAGGGAGCCCCTTTAGGTAGTGAGTGAGTGCCAGGGAGCCCCTTTAGGAAGTGAGTGAGTGACAGGGAGCCCCATTAGGGAGTGAGTGAGTGACAGGGAGCCCCTTTAGGCAGTGAGTGAGTGCCAGGGAGCCCCTTTAGGTAGTGAGTGAGTGCCAGGGAGCCCCTTTAGGAAGTGAGTGAGTGACAGGGAGCCCATTAGGTAGTGATTGAGTGACAGGGAGCCGCAGCCGCTCCCCCCCTTACCTCGCAGCAGACCTCAGGATCAGCGGCGACCCGACCAGTAGTACGAGCGGGCGCCGGACGCACCCGCTCTATATGCGGAAGTGATGTCATTTCCGCATATCAGTGCGGGCGCTGGGTCCTAACGCCCGCACGATTGGTCACCGCCTGATCGAGGTCTGAGTGACGCGGCGGCGGCGGCTGGAGGGAGCCGCTGACAGAGGGGGCGGCCGGGCGGAGATCTGTGGCACCCCAGGACAGGTTGGGGGCACTTGCCCCCCCCAAAATAGGGCTAGCGACGCCCCTGGTGTTAGGTAGCCAGGTAGGTTCCCCCAGTACAGGTCTGCCTTACGTTCTTGAAACAAGCGACAGCCACTTCCTGCAGCAGGACAGGCTCGCCGGGTCCCCCTCGCCTGCCTGCTTGTAGTAGACCCCAGATCCGCGTGACCTGCAGCGCTGCAGGAAGAAAGGAGAGTGGCTCCCATAGTAGCACATATACCCAAAGTAATTACCGGAAGTAGTGGCTTTCCGATGGGCTCCGCCGGGCCTGATCGGGTCCACTTTACTGCGCATGTTTGAGTCATCTGCACAGTAGAGCGGACACGATTGGGCTCGGCTATTTCCACCGGAGCCTATCGGAAAGCCGCTTCTGTGCAGGAGCGTGGAAGGTAAATATTTACATGGGCGCTGTTCGCGGGCACTAGATCCCAGAGGACGGGGGAAGCCTCATTAGGATCCAGGGCCTTCCTCCTCCCAAAGTAAGTACCCCCCAGGGGCTGTTTTTTTTTTTTTAAACAGATTCTCTTTAAGGTTAGTCACCACCAGTGAATCAGTTTGTTTAGCTATAGCTGCTATGGTGATCCCTACACCACTTTTTCTGATTCTTGCATATTAGGAATAGGTGAGCAGTATTTTTCTGATATCTGTTTTACATGAAGATATAGGTACTGTGTATTGGGAAGGATATGTGTCCTGGTGTCTGCATTACACAGAGGTGAGAGCTGTCTTGATACAGCTCCTTAAAAGATTTTGTAAACCACAATATGAAGGATGTTCCTTCCTACAATCTACGTGTCCTATTAATTCCTATTGGCATTATTTCTTCATCCCTACAGTGCTTCCTGGGTCAATACTAGTATTCCTCTTATATCCTTCGAATCAGCCCCCTTTCTCCTGTTTGCTTTTCTCCCTGTCCCCCAAACACTGCTAAATATACCCTGTCAGGTTGCAAAGGCTGCAGGATTTCGGTAACCTGAGCCTGAGGCTTCGGAGAGACCTCTCCGAGGAGAGCAGCAGAATGTCTGCTCCAGAGCCTCTCACCGGGGCTGCCTCCATCATGGACTCTCCACCCAAAGTTCTGCGTACTGCCTTGGTGAGAATTTATTGTGCCTCACACTTGACTAGCTTGCCTTTGTTCTTGTATCTGTGTCTTTGTAGTATTGGGGCAGCATAGCATAAACTTCAGAAGAGTTTGTCTCTTTCCCCCAGAGGTCTCATTATGTATGTTATGCTTTTATCTTATAAATCCTCATCATCTCTCGTGGCTTGCTGGGGTTCTTCTCTCTTGGGTATATTGGGGCTTTCTGGGGTTATATTTAGGATTTCCTTATTTATCTCAGTCCGCCGTGCCTGTGTACTGTTGCTGTGTTCTGAATGGGGACTATAGCTGGGCAATACAAACTTGAGCAACTGAGTGATTTTTGCTCAATAGTACAGAAGGTTTCACTGTGGTGGAATGTTTGTAATTGAGAATAGAAGCAGTCTAGTGCAGTTAACAAGGAGTTCACAGCTGTACATAGCAGACTGTCAGAGCACAGCATACAGTTCCTAAGGGCTGAAGTGCACAGACAGCGCTCTGTTATGCCATCTCACTAGGGTGAGAGCTTACTTCTTGCGACAGGTTGCTTTGCTGTAAGCACTATATGTATTGTTTGCTGTTATTCTTGTCATGCTTAATATAGAGCCATCATATTTTTTCAGTCTGTTTATAAAATACCGAGAGTGAACTTTGCTCAGCATTCACCTTCTGAAAATTCCTCCAATTCATAAAACTTTATAAATGATATGGTCATTCTTCACTATACCGGCACTGTGAATGACTGGCGGATGGCGGTACAGGTAATGTATGCCACCTTTTATGCATATGTTACACAATGTTCAGTGATTCTTCCATGAAATGCGGAGAATTGCTTCATGCCCTATTTACAATGAATGCGTAGCGTTGAGTTGGTTGTGTTGCGTCCCTTTTTGACAAATAGGGCCATTCATCAGAAGATATTCTGTGACTGAATTTGTAGATGTTACCTGACTTTAAAGGATACCCGAAGTGACATGTGACATGATGAGATAGACATGGGTATGTACAGTGCCTAGCACACAAATAACTATGCTGTTTCCCTATTTTTCTTTCTCTGCCTGAAAGAGTTAAATCTCAGGTATGTTACTGGCTAATTCAGTCCTGACTCAGACAGGAAGTGACTACAGTGCGACCCTCACTGATAAGACATTCCAACTATAAAACACTTTCCTAGCAGAAAATGGCTTCTGAGAGCAAGAAAGAGATAAAAAGGTTCAATAGTTCATAGATTTTAGCTCTGCCATACTTCAATGAATTGAATTGAGTTGAGCAAAAACAATCAGTTAAAACTTAAAAAGTGGATTTAAACATAAAATAAAACTGTGGAATATCTTAAAAAGTCATTTTTAGAAGGTAGATAGATACAATCGTTTAATTCATCAGTTTATATTTGCCTCGGATTACATTTCATGTCAGTGCAACAAAAGTGAGACCAGTATCTGTATCTGAATGAGCATTTGGTTGTTATTTGTCTTATATTTTGCCTCTTCCCAATGAATCTGACAAATGCAAGTGGATCTCTAGCCATAAGGGCCTTTTTCCACTAAGAAGTGCGATAGTACTCAGATGCAATCACATTTCTTTCTATTTCCACTACTGAGATAGCGTTGTGACCTGTCACGTGTATGACACTATTGTGGTACTTTTGCCATTTCCGACAGGAGAAAAGAGAGACTTGTCAGTGAATCAGGTTAAAATGACCTAGCAGCGCAATTTGCTATGAAATGAAAAAAACACAGGAAGAATGCAGCAGACCAGCGATTATGATTCTGTTAAAAAAAACCAAAAAAACCGACGCACTAGTGGAAACAGCACCGCGATTTACATGTTAACTGCTGTGCCATTGCAATCCAGAAAGCACCTGCAATCCGATTTTCAGCTGTAACGCTGTATTCTGTGTATCATTGTTTACGCCTACCAAACTGTCGTATGTCTGCTGTCTTCTGACCTGTCTGTAGTCAAATAGCAGGGAGACAGACTCAGGTGACCTTTTTTTTATACTTGCAATCAGGCAAACTTCACAGCTCAGTACACTCTTGCAAGATAAATCACCTGAAATGGTTATTTGGGATTGTTTCAAGTGGTTTTTCCAAGTGCGTACAGGTGTCCCCTGCCACCTACCAGTTGCTTGTTAGTGATTGGACATTCTGGAATTCAGTTGTATAGCACTGCAGGTGCTAAGATCTCATTCACACCTCCCCTCTCCATAGAGCAATATATGCTGATTAGCAGAGACCCAAATAACATATTTGTGTGGGGAGTTGGGCGCCACGTGACATGCAGAGACACTTGGGAGCTGTATGGGGGTATGTGACAGTAGGTGGCTGTAGTAACGAGGATCAGACTCCGTGCTGAAGAAGGTAAAGTACTCTGCTTTGCTGCTGTATTCTGTATTAAGGGACAGACAGTCTGCACCCTGGAATTTATGCCACTGAATCGGCCAGATCGAAGACAAGATACATTAGTACCCAAACCAGAGATTTGCTACACACTGACAACAGAAAGAGGCACATGTAAAGGCCAGTACACACGCTTGATTAATGTTGGCTGAGGCAGTTGATAACGACCGCCTCATCCGATAATCAGGTGTGTGTGTGTATGGCCTCCAACCGTCTACCGCGCAAGTGATCCAACTGGTGAATTCAACTCACCCGACAGATGACCTGCCACTGTGAAGATGTCGTTCCCCTATCCGCCGCGTAACATCACGCATGCGCTGCTCCATCATCCCTCCAACATAGCAACAGATCGCGCCGTCAGCTACACAGCTGATACGTCTGTACAGACCAGCCCAGCTATGTCATCCAAGGTAATCGAGACAGGCAAGTCAACAGTGTGTACGCACTGTTTCCCCAGCAAGGACCACTCTGTTGCTGTTGAGCCCTGAGGCCAGTGCCTATGCTGCTGCGTCTCCTTTGGCATGGCCCTAATCTGGGTTTTCACTATCCCGATCAAGACTACATAATACAGGTGCGTCTATTTAAAAGTTTTTACACTTGGGATGGGAATTTTCATGCTGCTGTTGCCGTCCCTTTCTAATGCTAACCTCTTTCCATATCCCCTAACACTAACCTTCCCACCTACACCTAAAACGAAACCCCCACATCTACGCCTAACACTAACATTTTTTTGTACCTATGCCTAATATTAACCTCTCCTATACTTACATGTAAGTTTCATCTCTCCCGTCGATTCCCTTCAATCAGACAGGAAATTGCAACATGTGTATTTAACATAAGAAACAACAGGGCTATCTTGCACTTGAAAATGCCTGTGTTTATGACTCCAACATCAGAAGAACACTGAACATCAATGTTGTGTTTGGCAAGGTTAAAAGCAGAGAACCACTTCTACCCAAAAAGAATGTTACTGCCAATCAACAATTTTCCACCCTAAAAATTGTATCTCTTTTGTGAGACAATGGGGGAGGCAGTTTCATGGTGTCAGTTTGCTTTGCTGCCTCTGCGCCAGGAAGGCCTACCATCATTCATCATGGACCTATGAATTCTAAATTGTGCCAACAAATTCTGCAGGAAAATCTCACACAGTATCCATCTATAAAGTGTAGGGTTGTGTTCACAGTGGGGCGTCAGTGGCAGTCAGTGTTGCCAACTCATCCCTTTAATTACTGACACATATGAAATATACAGGTTTTGTGGCTAGGTAGATGCAGTTAAAGAAAACCTGTACTGAAAAAAAGTTCCTCTGGGGGGTACTCACCTCAGTAGGGGGAAGCCTCCGGATCCTATGGAGGCTTCCCCCGTCCTCCTGTGTCCCACGGCGGTCTCGCTGCAGCCCCCGGAACGCACAGGCGACAATTTGTCAAGCTGTGCAATATTTACCTTTTCTGGCTCCAGCGGGGGCGCTGTTGCGTCTCTTCTGACGGAGATAGGCGGAAATAGCTGAATTCCATCGTGTCCACTCTACTGTGCAGGCGCAGGAGACTTGCGCCTGCGCAGTAGAGCGGCCCGGTGGAGATAGGCTATTTTCGCCTATCTCCGTGGGAAGAGCGGATACTGTGCCTGCGCTGGAGCCAGGAGGTAAATATTTATATCGCCGCCGCTCTGGGAGGATTATTGCTGCCACCGTGGGACCGAGGAGGACGGGGGAAGCCTCAACAGGATCCGGAGGCTTCCCCCACCCGAGGTGAGTACCCCCCAGGGGAGTTTTTTGCATTACAGATTTTCTTTAAGGCACTGATTATGTGCGAATAGCCCAAGAACCTGTATAACTTAGATGTGCGAGTAATTAAAGGGATGAGTTGGCAACACTGGTTGCAGTGCATTGTGTCAGACAATAAAATCGCATTGCTAATGCGATATTTATATCGTTGGGTATGTTCACAATGATGCGTTTGTAGCTTTGTAATGAATGATTAAAAGCTATCAGGACAACCAATTCTCTACTGAGATCAAGCGGTACAAGGTGGTACATTGATTGCTGCTCCTTGATCGACTTCTGATCAGTGAGTTGCTTGCCAGATCAGACTGCTATTGACCTTTGTATAACTAGCTAGATTAGGCATAATCACATGATCCGAAGCCCAGCCTGTTGATAGAGCCGGTTCACACGGACGCTTGGCGTCTGGAACTCATCGTCAAACACCCCCATTCAAGTGAATAGGAGCATTTGTATCGGGCGGCGTGTATTGATTACCGGCATTTGCGTGAACGGGATTTTTTCCAGGCGACCCTGGATGACGCATGCAGCGCCCAGGGTCGATTACCACCATGTTTTTGTTACCCACTGCGGGACAAAAGATGCCGATCACAACAGGAAACCGACGAAAGCCCACGCAAACCCCCGAACGAGACGCCGGCAAAAGGGAGAAGCCCATGTGAACCGGCCCACCACTATTTGTTCGGCAGCAGATCAATTAGAGAACTTTGTCAGAATGACATCTGCACGGATTGCAAGCAGCAGGATTTTTTTCCGTCTTACTCTTTGTCTAAACTGGATATGACCTTATCATGCATTATGGCGGCTTCATGTACTAGTTAAAGCGGTATAAAACCCTGACATAATATTCAATAAAAACATGTTTTCCTACTTTTTATATGTCCTACAGTTATCATATTTGCTTTTGTGCATAAGTATTATTATTCATTTAGAAATTACAAGTTTCAAA
This sequence comes from Hyperolius riggenbachi, assembly GCF_040937935.1. Classification (NCBI taxonomy): domain Eukaryota; kingdom Metazoa; phylum Chordata; class Amphibia; order Anura; family Hyperoliidae; genus Hyperolius; species Hyperolius riggenbachi. Next base: position 97,540,752 of record NC_090657.1, read on the forward strand.
AGTACACTTTTTTGCTCTGAGAGCTGACTTTGCATTTTATTCATAACTGTTTTTTTTTTCATCTTAAAATATAAGCAGAAATGCTTTCTGACTGTCTGTCTGTGTGCAGGAGAGTCTGCAGTGTCAGAGAAGTGTTTGTTTACATTCCTCACTTGATACAATTAAACACAAGATAACATTATCTCCAGTTCGGATGCGTCCAGCTTTCCCTGGCATTGAGCTTTTCTGTCCTGTGTTTAAGCCTTTGAATGCTGTTCTAGTAAAAAAAAATGGTGGTAATATATAATATGCTGTAAATAATGTTTTAGAGCAAATAAGAATTGCTGGGTTTCATTCCGCTTTAAGCTATAATGTGGAAGGAAATGTGATTTTTATACAGATGACATTACTTTTGCAGAAAAACACATAGGATGACTACATAGGAAACAAAGGAGTTGGGATACAGATTTTGAATGTATGGTATGCCAGACTGTAATTCCTCTTTAAAGCAAACCTGAGCTGGAATACACAAAAAACCCAGATATGTACCTAAGAAGAGGGAAGCCTCTGGATGCTCCAGATTCTTCCCTTGTCTTTCTCGGCCTCACCGCCAGTGGGCGGGACCCTTTTTTAGTTGTGGTTGCACTCCCCTTCTTGCACGAGTACGCCGTACTGAAGCTGTGCAAATAGGGCCATTTGTGCACAGTAACAAAAAGCCTGTGCAGGCATGGCTGTACTAGTGCATGTGCAGTATGGCCACACTTGTATATGGCAGAGAGCACAATTTAAGAACATGACCAACGAGCTCTTGTTGGCAGGGCCGGATTAAAGGAAAGGCCACAAAGGCCCGGGCCTTAGGCAGCTGAAGCCCAAAGGTGCCTCTGGACATGAAATAGGCGTTGCTTCATATGAAAAAGAAGGCTGCACATAGAAAGCAACACATGAAGAGGGTAGCTGATGTACAAGAGAGTTCTAAATGAAAGATAGGGCTGCAGTATATGGATGTTATGCATGGAAGATGGGGCTGCAGTATATAGATTTTGTGCATGGAAGATGGGGCTGCAGTTTATAGATTTTGTGCATGGAAGAGGGGGCTGCAGTATATAGATGTTGTGCATGGAAGATGGGGCTGAAGTTTATAGATGTTGTGCATGGAAGAGGGGGCTGCAGTTTATAGATTTCGTGCATGGAAGAGGAGGCTGCAGTATATTGATTTTGTGCATGGAAGTGGGGGCTGCAGTATATAGATTTTGTGCATGAAAGAGGGGGCTGCAGTATATAGATGTTGTGCATGGAAGAGGAGGCTGCAGTATATAGATTTTGTGCATGGAAGTGGGGCTGCAGGATATAGATTTTGTGCAAGGAAGTGGGGGCTGCAGTTTATAGATGTTGTGCATGGAAGTGAGGGCTGCACCTGGAATAAGAGGGGCACTGCTCCACTTGGAAGGGGAGCCTCAACATACTTGGCCTAGGGGCTTAAACATTATAAATCCGACCTTGCTTGTTGGTTATGTTCAGAGGGTCTATGCACACTAACGGTGAGGTCGTGGAGGACACGGGAAGCCTCTGGACTATCCGGAGGATTTCCGCTTTCTAGATAAGTATCTGTTTTTTGTTTTTATTTCAACTCAGGTTCACGTTAATCTAGATTCAGTTGCCAGATTTGTTTTTGCTCTGTGCTGCCATTTTCAGGCTAGATTTTTGTGATGAGACGGCCCAAAACAATCTCAGTCGAGGAATGTAGCATGTGCACAGCGCTGAGGAAGTTGTCGGCGCTATATGAATACTAAATAATAATAATAATGTGTATAATAAGGCTTTAAGCACATACCTACCTTAACTGTTCTTGTAAGATTGTTTCTGTAAAATAATAATTTTCTGTGTTTACTGTGTGGGAGGCACATTGTGATACTGATTATTATTGTCTTTTATTTTGGCAACACCTGTTCAGCATGGGATGTGCTTTGTGCGCTATGCTGGTTTTATATATAAGGCTTCTTTATGGTACAAAGAGCATGAGGCAGCAGTAACCTCTCCTCGTCAGCCAAGATCAATTTTCATTAGATTAGTCAAAGCTGTGTTTAACGGTCTGTCATGGGTTTCAGCTCTCCTTTTTGGAACATTCGTTTTTTATGCTCATAAAATTGTGTGATAAACATTGTCTGGTGGTATTTCTTGTTGCTTATATGATTTTCAGTTCGTAGCAATGGAGCTTTTTCAGCTTTGGATTAGCACTGTGATGATCGTCCTTCTGTCTAGTTGTCGTCTTCAAATTCTTGTGGGAAATTCTTTGCAGTTGTGCTCCCAGGTCCACTTACTTACTTACTTACGGCCAAACAATACAGTATAATCTAATTACAGTAAACTCTGATGTAGTAAACATTTGGGTATAGTAAACAAGTGTTCAGGTCCCAGCCAAGCACCATTATAAGTACAGTATAAAGAAGTAACACCTGGTATAGTAAACCCTGATATAATAGAATTTCTGTTAAAGTTAACCTGTTTTTTGGTCCCTGCGGTATTCTGTAACCCAGTTTTCATTCATTAATCTAAGTCCCCTTGTCAACGATCGCCGGCATCAATGAGAAGCCTGCGTTCATTGTAACTACCGAAGTAACGCAGCCACGCATTACTTCCTGTTTGCATACTTATAGTACTCTAATAGGAATTAATGCCTGAGGACATCTTGTGGCCATATAGTAATATTACAACTACGTACATTTATTTTAATAAAAAAACCTACACTTACATTTAAAATTAACTCCTTCCCTCCCACACGCTCCTATATTACCCAAAAACATTTTTTGCATGAAAAAAATGACAATTAAAAAAAAACAAAACATAAATAGTTACCTTAGGGACTAAATCTATGTTTAATATGTATGTCAAGAGGGTATGTCACTGTTATTTTTAAATTATGGCCTTGTAATTAGTGATGGACTCAAAACTGAAAAATTTCGAAATAAAATATTGTTGCAATACATTGTGCTAGGGAAATATTTTAAACACTGCACTAACAGGGACAAATGGCACTACATGTCAGCTGCTCCGAGTACCAACCGAGCACTTGCTACTATTACTTGACATAGTTGGTGGAGAAGTGGCCACACTTTTTGGGGCTGTGTAACCACACCACGTGTCAAGCATTCGGCTGCTTTGCAGAAAGGAAGGGCAGCAGAAAGGAAGCTGAACTGGCTGACAAGCATAGAGCCTCTAGTGTGAAAGAAACTTGATTCACCTATACTGACTGAGTGTGCCCATCCTGATTCAGCCACCCAGGCCACAGCAAGCGACACAGCCAGACCAAAGTGAACATATTCGCCTAGACTGCTTTTACTTCCTGACCAGAGCCGCACTGGTATCCTGCTCAACAAGTACTCTGCTACATAACTGATAGCATGCACAAAATTATGTACTGAAGAAAAAAAATCATTGAATGTAGTAAGTGATTGAAACCAAACATATCATAGATGTTCCATTTAATTACAAGAACCTATTGCCTGATCAATTCATAATTATACTCATCGCAATAATGGGAATTTCATTGTAAAATATTATGCTTGCTGCCGTCTTTGTGCTGGGTAGTCACATGGCAACATGTCACCAGCTGGAGAGTTATGAAGGGACAGCAAACAGGACTAAGATCTATGGACTAGGACTATGCGCGGCTAGAGGGTTTCGGTGGCGAGGGGCAGCAGCTGCGCCGGCATCGCGTCTGGCAAGACGCATGCCGGCGCACAAGTGGAAATGGGCCCAAGTCTTATCTCACCAAAATACATCAAAATAAAAGTCTGATAGACATTCCGCATATACCTAAAAGACTGGAACACAAAATTGTTGAAGTAATTACATTTATCAATAATCTAAAAGAATAGCAAAACTGTACAAATAAGGCAGCAGATTATGCAGTATGTACATATATACTCCTAATACACTTTCCGTGTGTTGTATATTTTAAAGCAGGGAATTGCACACAGGGCAACATCACAATCGGGGCAGTAGAATCGTGAATCTTTCCTAATTCTTTTCCCCTTCTCGTCGCTTTTGCTGCAGCATACAGCACATGTCTTAGTTGGGGCATTTTTTGGGGGGAGTTGGAGGAATGTATTCCATAAAGTGACGGTCAGTGAGGCGCTCCGGGTTTACCACATAAGAGGCACGGCTCCCAACTCTGACATCTGCTGCAGTCTGGTACTTTAGACAGATGCATTCGCACAGTTTCCAGATGAAGTCAGCCTGCGTCACTGGCCTGTCACTTCACTGCATGTGCAGAATGTAGGCGTTCCAGATGCTTTGTTCCAGTAGGTGCCGGAAAATCTTCTTGTAGTATTTTTTTCTGCTGTTTCAATTACAGCAGGATAAAAGGTCACCACCTGGTCAGCTCTATCCACACCACCCATGGTGTGGTTATCGTGCACCACGACCTGCGGTTTTGCAATGTCTTTTCCTCCTCTCGTTCTGGTTGGGACAGTGGAGGTGTCATGAACTGTAGAGAGGAAACAGGCGTCTTTTTTGTTACGCCACCGGAGCGCTAACATCCACTTCTGCCAAGCTGCTATGTCCCCAGTCTTCAGCTTCTGCTTGGCAAAGGTTGATGGCATCTCCCTCCTGTTAGCCCTAACGGTGCCATAGGTGTCAGTCTTATGCTTTATCAGAATCTCAGACAGTTCAGGGGAGGAATAGAAATTGTCTGTGGGGACACAGTAGCCTTTGTCCAGTAAAGGCTCCAGAAGGAACAGTACAGACGATGTCGCCACGCCATACTCGCTAAACCTGGGACAAAATTTCGTGCCTTTTCCCGTATACATAATAGTGTTCCAGATGTATCCGGTACCTGACTCAAATAGCGTTTCCGACTTGATTCCAAAGCGTGCCCGCTTGGAAGCTATGTATTGGAGCCACCTCAGCCTCCCTTTATAGGCCATCAGGCTCTCGTCCATGCTGATGTCCCTCTGTGGCACATATGTGGTCCTAAAATTTTCCACCACCATCTGGTAGAATTCCCAGATTTGTTTTAGTTTTGGAGCAGGATGGGTCGACTCCTCAAAGGTGTCATTGTTAGCAAAGTGGAGAAATTTCATTATTAGGGAAAACTGGTACTTGGACATCACAATTTCTGCAGGGGCTTCCCCACCACTCCCTGTAGAATGATCAGGCCCAAGAACAACCAGATATCCACTGTTGTTACTGGCTGCCAGGCCCTGCTCCTGGAAAAGCGTCCTTGTGGAGCAGCCAATTGTTGGGTGGCATACCGATTAGTCTCCTCCACTATCTTCTCAATAACCGCCTCCAAGAAGAAAAGCTGCAGGTACGCCTGGGGGTTGCACTCGAACTCTTTCTTCAGGCCAGGCTCCCCAGTAAAAGGAAAACGTGGGGACGGTGGCGGAGCCTAAGAAAGGTCGATGGGGCACCAAACCCGGACATCACTGACCTTGCTGGTGATGGAGTCACTGTCGCTACCTGGGTAGGATGACAGATCCCCAGGTGCGTCACTGTCACTGGAGTCCGCCAGTGACTGCAGATCGCTGTCCTCCAACTCCACTAGAGCTTCCACGGTGAGACACCTTCTGGAGGATGACGCCATAGTAAACGACAGGTAGGCAGAGGTCGGTGCAAATGGCAGGCAGAGAGTTTTCAAATCCAGGCAGAGGTCGGTGCAGGCAGCAGGCAAAGTGTAGTCAAAGAGCAGGCAAAAATCGGCAACAAGTAATCAGTCAGAATCCAGGCAGAAGGCAAAAGCATAGTCAAAGTCCAGGCAAAAATCGGCTACAGGTAATCACGCCAAATCCAGACAGAAGGCAGAAAGAATAGTCAAAGTCCAGGAAAAATCAGATCAGATCAGCACTCACAGATCACAGAGAACACAGCCAGCTCCTCTCCAGCTCAGCAGCCACAGCTCCTCTCGGCCACCCAGAAAGCAAAAGGCAACATTGCATTGGATATAAATCCCCTTGTATCCAGTACAATGCTACAGTGGGTGGCAAAAGTATTTGGCCCCCTTGAAGTTTTCCACATTTTGTCACATTACTGCCACAAACATGCATCAAATTTATTGGAATTCCACGTGAAAGACCGATACAAAGTAGTGTACATGTGAGAAGTGGATCGAAAATCATACATCATTCCAAACATTTTTTACAAATAAATAACTGCAAAGTGGGGTGTGCGTAATTATTCGGCCCCCTTAAGTCAATACTTTGTAGAACCACCTTTTGCTGCAATTACAGCTGCCAGTCTTTTAGGGCATGTCTCTACCAGCTTTGCACATCTAGAGACTGAAATCCTTGCCCATTCTTCTTTGCAAAACAGCTCCAGCTCAGTCAGATTAGATGGACAGCGTTTGTGAACAGCAGTTTTCAGATCTTGCCACAGATTCTCGATTGGATTTAGATCTGGACTTTCACTGTTCCATTCTAACACATAGATATGTTTTGTTTTAAACCATTCCATTGTTGCCCTGGCTTTATGTTTAGGGTCATTGTCCTGCTGGAAAGTGAACCTCCGCCCCAGTCTCAAGTCTTTTGCAGTCTCCAAGAGGTTTTCTTCCAAGTTTGCCCTGTATTTGGTTCCATCCATCCATCTTCCCATCAACTCTGACCAGCTTCCCTGTCCCTGCAGAAGAGATGCACCCCCCGAGCATGATGCTGCCACCACCATATTTGACAGTGGGGATGGTGTGTTCAGAGTGATGTGCAGTGTTCGTTTTCCGCCACACATAGCATTTTGCATTTTGGCTAAAAAGTTCCATTTTGGTCTCATCTGACCAGAGCACCTTCTTCCACATGGTTGCTGTGTCCCCCACATGGCTTGTGCTTATGCTTTCTGTTAACAATGCCTTTCTTCTTGCCACTCTTCCATAAAGGCCAACTTTGTACAGTGCATGACTAATAGTTGTCCTATGGACAGAGTCTCCCACCTGAGCTGTAGATCCCTGCAGCTCGTCCAGAGTCACCATGGGCCTCTTGACTGCATTTCTGATCAGCGCTCTGCTTGTTCGGCCTGTGAGTTTAGGTGGATGGCCTTGTCTTGGTAGGTTTACAGTTGTGCCATACTCCTTCCATTTCTGAATGATCGCTTGAACAGTGCTCCTTGGGATGTTCAAGGCTTTGGAAATCTTTTTGTAGCCTGATCCCTGACCTGTCTTGGACCTGTCTTGTGTGTTCTTTGGACTTCACAGTGTTGTTATTCCCAATATTCTCTTAGACAACCTCTGAGGCCCTCACAGAGCGTATTTGTACTGACACAGTTATTTATTTGTAAAAAATGTTTGGAATCATGTATGATTTTCGTTCCACTTCTCATGTGTACACCACTTTGTGTTGGTCTTTCATGTGGAATTCCAATAAAATTGATTCATGTTTGTGGCAGTAACATGACAAAATGTGTAAAACTTCAAGGGGGCCGAATAATTTTGCAACCACCTGTATTTTGGCCCAATCAGAAGCTTTTACATTTTTTTTTTCTCCCTCCCTGCGCTGTGACCCCTCGCTGCCCCCGACGTCACGCTACACCGCCGATCCTTCATGCTAATTGGCCGCCGGGTCCCCAGAAGATCAGAGCGGTAATGGGGACTCCGGTGGCCGGGGGGAAGAAGTCTGGGTCCCGCTGACAAGCACTGATCCCGTGCAGGATCCAGGAAAGTGTTGCAGGCACTTTTTATAGCCAGCATGAGCTGAGCTCTGGCTTACCGCTCTTGACATGTGTCAGTCAGCCCGAGCTCAGCTCGTGAATACCGCAATTTGTACAGCAATTTGCAATTTCCATAGGTTTGGCCGAAAAAGCACAGCAACATTGCTTTGTACAGCAACTGACAAGCGATTTTGCAGCAATCTAATACTTTGTACTGAAACACAAATGCTCCAAAAATTCTGCAGGTGCCGCAACGCGCAATCACTACTGTGGGATCAACTCCATTGACTTTCATTAACCTAGTGCTTTTGAAATTGCCAGAGATTCCAAAATGCTGCGGAATGGTGGGCCCCATGCCATGCCTATTATACTGTGTGTCCTATGTAAGCTTATAAAATAGATAAGTGTTAGAAGGAAAGAGAGAATTTGAAATTATTCTGTAGGCACTGCTTGGTTATCAATACATTGTTTATTTGCTTATTTTGTATAGATATTGGTGGTTTTAGATGTTTTGAATCACCGTGACATTTTCCTGCAATATATTATTGTGCCATACTCCCTGTTTTATTAGCGTACGAGAGGAATCGAGACTTGGGCGCAGGATACAGCTGGTACATGGCTGAGCCTGCTGCTGCACAAGTTCCCGGCCGTGTTGAATACTATTCCCCCTCTAGGCCGCCATGGATAGTGGGGGAATGAAATAATTCGGCTTCCAGCAATTGCTGGAAGCCGAATTATTGTGTTTTAAAAATAACTTCAGCTCCATCTTCTGACAGCGCCGAGGTTACTCCATGTGCGCCCAAATCTCCTGCGCTGGATTCACTGTGTTCGGTTTTATTATGCTCATTAAGCATGTGACTCACCTGTTTATACACATCCACTGTATTCATAGTGTATCCTCACATACCCCAAGAAAAATACGATTCATGTCAAATCATCTCTATATAACTGCTGAATTTAACAAGCTGTATTACAGACACCGCTGTGATTATTGTTTGTTTTTCTCCCTTGATCTCTGCTTTGAAGGCTGGGATGTTTTTGAGTGAACACTGTTTACATAACTGTGTCAGTCTATACTAAAATAGAAGTGATAATTTGCAGGTGTGTATATGCAGTGGTAGCTTCCCATTAGTTGAAGCAGGTAAATAGGGTGACGGAAACACCCTGTTAAAAGCGGCGCTGCCATAGGTGGCAATGCTAAAAGCCGTGATTAGGGGCTATAAACGATTATTTGAGGCTTATAGTGCTATTGGCCATTTATAGCCACTAATCATGCTGCCTCTACCAGGAGTTAGGAGGCGTGGTGTTAGGATTATGGGGAATGTCCTTAGGGGTTAAGGTTAGGCACCACTTTGGGGGTCTTAGAGTTAGGCAGGGGTAGAGGGAGGGTTCTGTGCGAGAGTAGGGTTAGGTCATAGTAAAGATTATTTAGGTCACTGGTAAAGTTTGCCGATATTTTACTAATTAAGTAATTGAATGTCAGTAAATTTACCACTATATCCAGCGCTGTTTTTCACCAGGCACCTTTTTTACATGTACATCCTATCAGATACGTAGAATCCTTCTTCCCTGTGGGAAAAAAAAAAAAAAGCATCATTGCGGTACACCCAGCAAAGCTGTAGGGGGAAAAGGAATGCAATACATTTGACAAGCAGAGTGAGGAGAGAATTCAGGGAATATTTTAAAAGGAGTCTGAAGCTAAATTAAAAACACAAAAACAAAAAAACTAGTATCTTCTGTCACCTAAGGAGAGAGAAGGCTCTGGGTTCTATAGAGTCTTCCCATTCCTCTCATGGTCCTCACGTTCCACCGCAGGCTCCCCCGTTAGCAGTCTCTGGCCGATGTGTTGGAGACTGCTCTCTGCCGCTGCGGGAGGCTTTGGAAGTCTTCGGGAGCCCAAGTGCAGGCATTTTCGTGCATGTGCCGCCCGTTTGAACAGGGGAGCCAACGCTGGAAGGAGTGGACTGTGAGAGGAACGGTAAGGCTATATAGGACCCAGAGCCTCCCCTCTCCTTAGGTAAGTATCTATTTTTGTTTTTACTTTACCTTCAGACTAACTTCAAAAACACTGCATACAGTACTGCTGCCAGGATTTACTGCACGTTTCCTACAGTTATCACAGCTGCAGGCTGATCATTTTGAATGACTTGAACAGTGATACATATGTTACAGTATATACAGTATATTCTTGTACTAAAGTGGAGTAACCCTTTAAACCACACCAATTTTTTTCTCCGCAGCTGCTGCGATCCTGCATCCTAACATTGGCAACCCTAGGCCAATCCAACAAATTACTACAATGTAGAGCTGGGTTAAGACCAGAAAGTGCACCAGGCAGAGCAGTGAGGTGCCTCCCAAATAGTATTTGGTATCCAGATGTGCCCCCCCCCCCCCCCCCAATATTAGGTAGTCTTAGGTGCCCACCAAATAGCCAGAAGTGACCCTAGGTATTAGATTGCCAGAGGTACCTCTTTATTAGGTAGCCAAAGGTGCACCCCAATATTAGGTAGCCAGTGCTCCTAAATAGTATTCGATAGCCATAGGTGACACCCGGTACTAGGAAGCTAGATGTGCCCTCCATGTAGAGTGGCGAGCAGAGCAGAATCTGTTCACACTCCAGAAGCACATTCTTCCTTCATCTTCCTCCATATCTTCAGGACAGGTGAGTTACCTCTCCACAGACTCCACCCTGCTTTTGATTTTGCAACTCAAGGGGCCTTCAGAGCTACTTTTAGTGGATCTCCATGAGGCCTGCAGCAGGCTCCTTTGTCACCAGACAGTCCCAGAAGGCGCGAAGCAGCTGCCTTTACTGCCTTGTGGGTAATCTGGGTTTGCTACACTGCAGGCTTTTGCTCCAGAATGCATTTGGTCCATTTTTAGTTTCCATAGGAAATTTTACCCTAATTAAGCTATAAATAATTCCAGTGCCTTTTATCGGCGGTTTATAAGTCATCATTTCTGTTTCATGTGTAATCAGCATGCCCGCTAATTGGTGACTTTCCAGGATGAGATATATAAGGCTTGCCAGAAACAGTGGTGGTAGATGTTGGACAAATTGTACAGGAATTTTGTGCCATCCATTAGCAGGCGTGGGAGCAAGCAGTCCGCAAGGTCTGTTCATTAATATGCCATTTGTGGCTAATGACAAGATGTTCAGACCTCCCAGCATTTTACATGCCCCAAAGGGACAGCGAAAATCAGACACAGTTCTTAAGTTCTAAGTTATGTTCACAGTTCTTATAGTCAATCCAACATGGATTTCTTTCATACACATGATTAAATCCACCCAAAACTGATATATTTCTTGAATTGCTCCGAGGCTTTGAAAAGTAAATCTGTGTCCAGATCCTGATTAATAAGTGTATTGAGTAAGACTAAAATTGTGTACACACATCCAATCATGATTGGCCAATGTTACCACGTCTGTGTAGTATGAGAGGTTACCTACACAATCTGTTCAAAATATTCAAAAATCTGTTGGCCCTCATACTACATGGAAGTGGTAAACTTGCCCAATCAAGATTGGCTGTGTGGATGCCCCTTGAGGTCAAATTTACAAATGTTTTATGCTCTGCGGTGGGGATGCCACATCCCAACACAAAGCAAAACGGGACAATCATATGACCATGCAGAAGAGTGCGGCCAACAGGGTCATATAACACAGTGCCGCGCCCCTCCCCCTCCCCCCCCCCCATTCAGTGACGTATTCCCTGATGGGCAGGAAGTATGGAGCTGGGATTCCATAGACTTTCTCCACAGTCTTTCATTGCTATTGTGGCCCCTTGTGGCAAAATATGCATGGCATGATGGCAGGTTTGCCCTGCAAATGTAAAAGGGGCCTTAGTCTATGTCCATATTTTATGCTATTGCCACCCAAAACGGGAATTGTTTCTCAGTGGCAGCTTAAGAATGAGAACTGTGCATACATGCTGCTTAGCTCCTTGTGGCATAACATGGAAAGTGAGAATGTATTTACAGATATTAATTAAGAGCAATCGGCCACACCAAATCACTAGCGAGGCCTGTGAATTTGATGGACACCGTACACACTGTAGGTGAAAGGATCAGAAATGATTGTTTCAGCATGTGTTTTAAAGTATGCCCTTTCAACTACCTCCTTCACTAAGCTGCTCCTATTAGCTAGATGTTCCTCTCTCTAGCCATGGCGTTGGTCATATGATTTTTGGACATTAAACCCTCAGTTAGCTTAGTATAGCTGTTTCTGAGAGAAAGAGAGACAGAACAATCCTTTGGATTGTAAGCTCGTGGCAGGGCCCTCCCCCTAATGTTTCCAGCTTGATTATGCATTCTCACTGTCATCCCTCTTGCGGACTATGATATAGGCAAACAGAGGCGCCAACAGGATAAAAAACACTAAAATTCTTAAAATCACTAAGGAGGCATTGTTGCTCCTCTGTAACAGAGGCAGTGAGCATATGTCTGACCTATTGCTGCCATATACTCCTCTTTTATTGCCTGATGAAGCAGGGTTAAACCTGCGAAACGCGTTTTGGAGTATGCCAGTAAATTTACATCTGTTTTTGAACAGTTCTAGTGTCTGCTTCTGGGAGGTAATTCCAACACTGCCTCCTAAGCGGTTTTAAGAATTTTAGTGTTTTTTATCCTGTTGGTGTCTCTGTTTGCTTTATATCACAATCGAGTCCACCCCCTTTTCTTCCTGATCTACAGAGAGTGACTTCTTAATCCTAAGTGGGGACAGGTCTAATCTCCCCACCTGTGTAACGATTTGTGTCAGCAAGAAACAGAATTCTGATTTTTAGGTGATCTGCAGTATCACCTATAATGCAGATATATACCTGATCATATGGTGATCTGCAGAATCACCTATAATGCAGGTATATCAGACAGCTGATGTGACAGCGATAGCAAGTATAGTGATTGGTGCAACAGTAGTACTGATAGGTTTAGCTATACCTCACCAGAGGAGCTGGTGGGTACTAACAGTACAGCGCCCCTCACCAGAGTCAAGGGCCCTCTGGTAGAGTAGAGTGGTCAGACTAATCGGGTTGGCAACAGACAAACAGACAGACAGATGCAGTACAAAATCGGAAGGCAGAGACAAGAAGGTTTAAACAGGCAGAGTCGGCAGCAAGATCAGATGGGCAGAGGTACAGAATCACTGAGCAGAAGAGTAGTCAGAACGAGCCAGAGTCATGCACAGACAATAACACAGTAATGAATAATCTTTATAGCTATCAAACAATTCCTATCTTGTGTGAAATCCCGGTTTCCTCCCGGATCAAACCACACCGGAACTATCTAAGGTCTGAGCGCTAACACCAAGTATTCGCAACAGCAGACAAGTTGCGAGTGATTCAGCTTGGCTTATGAAGCAGAGGAGACCCCTCCGTCACGCCTACTCCTCTCAGCCGGTCAGCTGACACGCCTCCTCCCGCATAAAGATCCTGTCTGTGCACGCGCGCACGTGATAAGGCGACCTTATGTGCAACTGACAAACCCGTCCTCGGCGTGCTAGACGCCCGAGGCACGGATAGATTGCTAGGCAGAGAGCTGGAGGCAGCTGCGGTGGTAGCGCTATTCACCGCAACTGCTTCTCCAAAGTTTGTTACAACCTGCTTTTACAGTGTTTACCATGGAGGTAACCCCGGTTTGTGAGTATATTTCTACTTACTGTCATAAATAATTCCCATTTGCCAGTACATATTACACTGTTTTGGGATCTTGGTGTCCCCTGCTGTGCTCTTGCGGGCTATAACAGACTCTATTTTGACCAGAGACACTAAACTACTGTTATCAAAGACATTTGCACTATCTTGTTTTGTTGTGAGCTCCTTGTATGTCCTACCTGGTATGTTAACCTATTGATCTATTGTACAACGCTGCGTAATATGTTGGCACTTTATAAATACAATAAATAATATTAATAATAACTGTAAGGCCCAATTCACACTATATCAGATTATAATCAGATCCTGTATCAGATCAGTTTGTAACATTGGCATCAGTTTTTCATTTGTTGTTCCTGTCCCGCCCCGCATTGCCACCCACTCTGTATACCTGATGCTGTCACATTTGTATTCCTTCACTGCTGCTGGCACCACCGTGCAAGTCCAATGCACAGGAGAAGTGCCAATATATGGTTTGGAGCACCAGCAGAGCCATTGAGGCCCATTGGATTACAACAAACTAATTGGAATCCATCCTCCCTTAAGGTTTCTCAATGGTCTTTTGCTAACCAATGGGAGCCTGATGCTTGTGATGGGGTTTGGATCTGTATACCAGTGCTTCTCCTGTGCAGTGGATCCACACAGCTGTGACGGAGGAGCCGAATGTGACAGCAGCAGGTGAGTAAAATTTTGCAAATGTACGCGGCGACTAGCCTTGTGAGAATGGACAATGTCCATTTTCATAGGCTTCTATTGATTCCATCGGCATCCGCTTAACCTGGTCTATCCAGGAAGAGCATGTACCGCACATCCTTGCATTCTGCTCATCAGAACGGAACAAATGGACCCATTATAAACAGACTGATGTGAACGGAACCTATTGCTTTGCAATGTTTTGTAATGCTAGTGTGAACCAGGCCTAACTCAAGGCCTCATGTTTAGAGAGCATTTGTGCTTTGCCCACAACAGCCAATCATATCTCTTGTTTAATTTGAAAATCAGTACAATATGACAGACTTTCTGTACCCAGCTGAGGTTTAAAACATGAATGGTAAAATGATGAAAAAAATAATGCAGATGATTCCACTGAGCTTTCTGGCAAACAGCCTCCTATGGGGTTGCGTTCTCTTTGGCCGGAGTACACCAGACAACGTGATCCGACAGCTCTAAAATGGATGCTTTTAAACATTGCCTTTTATTAGGTGGCAAAGCTCTGCAGCCTCTCCTGGGTCATATTGGCACATAGTTGGAGTTTCTGAAGGGTTAAGCGAACTGTGTAGTCATGTTCTGTTCTTCTGACAGCAGTCTGTTATCATCACAGCTGAATTGATCTGTGCCATAAATGCCACCAACATATTATGATGGGGCTTTATAGATAATATAGTCAGCAGTGAATTTAATATTTAAGACACATGTACATGCATGCACATTGTAGGGCCAGTGAAATCACCCCAAAACTCTTCTTCCCTCTGTTATTCTTTATGTCTCTGATGGGAACAGCACTACATACTCAGTAAATGCATAATGTTGTCTTCCATTGCTCCCTCCTGCTGTCAGTGTATACTGGGAGAGTCTGTATGTGTCCAGGGCTTACGGGAATACTCTGCTGGTAAAATGACATGGTAGGAGACATATTTGTGCACTAAGTGCCTCCACTCACACATATCCTGCTACTTCAGAGATGAGAAGCTCTGAGGGGGAGTCAGAGGCCCCATAACAGCTGCTGCAGGGTGGCAAGAATTCTCATTCCACTTAACCTCTCTAAGACCGAGTCACGCCGATGGGCGTGACCGCGGCAGGAGCCCCAGGACCGCCTAACGCCGATCCCCGTAAAGTCCTGGGGGCATGTTTTGCAGGTCTCCGTGTGGATTGCAGAGCTCCGCTCCGCCATCAGTCTCCCATCGGCAATCGCCGCTAGGAGACTGTTTACATTTACATAGTATATTTACATAGTACAGCGCTGCGATCTACGGCAGCGATGTACTGCGGACAGCTGTGTGACACGGTTGTCACCCTGGGTGGCAAGACAGCGATCCACTGTCATAGGCTGAAGCCTATGACAGTCAATCGCACTGATTGACTGACGGGGGGAGGGTAAAAAATAAATAAAAAATTGGAAAATGTATTAGTAAAATAAAGAAATAAATATTTGGCCAAAAAATAAACATTGGGAGAGCTCTGTTGGTGGGCAGAAAAGGGGGGGGGGGGGGGGTAATCACTTGTGTGCTGAGTTGTACGGCCCTGCAGCGAGCCTTTAAAGCTGCAGTGTCCGATTTTGTAAAAAATGCCCTGGTTTAAACGGGTTTAAACCCGTTTAAAGTCTTGCATTTCAGCAACCATCGAGGCTAAGTTCACACTGTGTGCATTGTGTTATGCGGGCATTACAACAAGTGCATAACGCAGATCACACTCTCCGTGTTAAATTGTGCATTACAGGCACAGAACGCTCCCAGGGACATGAGTGTGACGTCTCTGGTACACTTTAAATCTAGTTATGCCCAGGTTCATTACTGCGAATAATAATTAAATATCCGTTTTCTAATATCCCTGTAAAATTGCTTATTGTATTGGCATTGTTTGTGCTGTATCTCACCACCATTGAAAGTTGTATTTCATTTATTCTTTGACTGTTCTGGCATGAAAAGTGTTGTCCTCTGAAACTGCTGAAGGTCCTTCCAGCTGGCATTGATAGGCTGTTTGTGGCACAGCTCCTGCTTTCCAGGACTTCATCATGACACCCCCATAAGCTTGTTCTGTGACTGACTTTGCTGTTTTCCTCTTGGACCTCCGGCAGCATGGCAGTTACTGTGCAGCACTTTACTGCTATCATTAGTTTAATGCTGGAATCAACGACAAAATAAATGCATACGTTCTGGTTAGATATTTCACCATAACTCATGCACCAAATTAAAGCATAACCTTGTTGTCAGGATATTTGCTACTTGTGTCTAGGGATGAGCAATTGAATTGTGGAATTTCATCGTTTACATTGAAGTTAATGCAACATTAAAGAAAAAGGGAACCTTGCTCAAAGTCACAGTAAAAATGTCTTATTTTATTAATATAATTATCAAAACCTGTGCACAAGTAGTTAAAAACATCCCCATAAAAACACATTATGGCCACATAAGATGTTGAACACCACAGCCGGCTGCATATGCAAACATTCAACTTAACAAACACTCATGGGATCCCCATTCTTACAAAATGATTGCCTTCGGATATACCGATTTTCTTGCAACCAAAATTGTATGTCTATGATCTCAATTGACACTTTGTTTCAATGCCTAGGAGTATTTCCCATGCCTGATGGTGTTCTCACTCCTGGTAGATAGTAAAGCGCCATGCAATTTATTATGTGGATGAAGTCACATAAGTATAGCAGTTAGAGCGATTTCTCATATGCCTGTTCCAGGCTCTCACCCTCTACTGGTAACCTGCAAAGGTCTCCGCTCCTCTCCAGCTATAAATGCTCCAACATGCACTCTCTCTCCAGCGCTAGCCCGCATGTGCAAATACTGCAACGCCCCTCGCCCTCCGTTTCACCACACGCCAGCTGGCTTCCTCATACAGGAGGCGTCAGGATGGAGTGAGGCAGTCCTCCTGGTCCTCTGTCTCTAATACTTTTAGCCATAGACCCTGAACAAGCATATACAGATCAGGTACTCTGACTCAGCTGACTCAGGTTTTACTGAATTAGCCATATGCTTGTTCTAGGGTTTTAACTCAGACACTACTTATGCCAGAAGATCAACAGGGCTACCAGGCAACTGGCATTGTTACAAATAAATAAATATTGTAGCCTCCATATGCCTCTCACCTCGGGTTCCCTTTAAAATGTAAAAAATGTGTATACAGAACTTGGATCACTATATATTAACGTTTACCTCAGATAAATATCCCCCCCAACATACCTTGCAAAGTTGACGATAACATGTATAGGGGCTTTGCTATTAACTGTTAATGTCGGTGATATTAACTTCACTGCTTGATAAAGCCTGGTGTGAGACAGGCGATACATGTGGCGGGAAGTATGGCCACATTGACAGGACTGCTAGGCAATGCGCATTGTTTTAAACTAAATAAATATGGCAGTCTCCATATTCCTCTCAGGTCAGTTGTTCTTTAAAGGAGTCATCAGGGTAAATAATATAAAATGAGTGCTACTTACCGGGGGCTTCCTCCAGCTCCAAGCTCCCAGGACGTCCCTCGCCGCAGCTCTGCCCGCAGCCGTTCGCCGCAGGTCCGTCCCGGTCCCCGGCGATGACATCAGAACGACCTCCAGGTTGTACTGTACTGTGCCTGCGCGAGCGCCGCTGTCAATCACCTCCACGTGGGCCGGAGCGGAGCAGTAGTTCTGTGTGTACATTTGCGTTTTTCCCACACATGCGTTTTTCTTGCGTTTATTGCATTTGCGGTTTGCATGCGTTTTTGATATGCGTTTTATGCAGGTCGACAGTAAGCGAAAATACATCATCATTTTTTTTAAATGCATGCATAACGCACTAAAACGCAATACCTCTGCGTCACACCTTGACTTTCATTATGCGCGTTTTTGATGAGTTTTTGAAAAATATGCCACAAAACCAGCTATTTTAAAAACGCACATTACAAAAAGCAAGTATATGCGTTTTTACATGCAGCCCATTGACTTGCATTATGTGCGTTTTTGCGGCCTTTGGCTTAGGTAAAAGGATTAGACCATAATCACTTACACACACCTGCTGCAAGATCGTTTTTTAAAAAATAGAGACTTGCTGGTGGGCTTTAATAACTACTGTTGCAGAATCGCTACTTTGACCCTTCAGTAACTGTGTGGTCTAATATGACCCAAGAGAAGGTTCCAAACCCTTGCCACCTACTGTCAGACAGTATCTTATCCAGCCGAGTTTTGTGGAGTCACTTCTTGCTTAAAGGACATCCGAGGTAACATATGACATGATGAGATAGACATGTGTATGTACAGTGCCAATCACACAGATAACTATGATGTGTTCCTTTCTTTGCCTGAAAGAGTTAAAACTCAGGTTTGCAAGTAACAGTTCCTGTCTGGGTTTGGACTGGGTCGGACTATAGCCTAACCCTCACTGATAAGCAATTGCAGCCATAAAACACTTCCCTCCGAGTTAATGGCTTCTGAGAGCAGGAGATAAAAACATTCAATAGTTTATAGGTTTTAGCTCTGGCATACTTAATGAATGTGTTATTGGGAATGCCATGAAACAGCAAAAACTTAAAAGTAGTTTTGAATATAAAATAAAACTGTGGCATAACTAAAAAAAAGTCATTTTCAGAATTAGGAGGATAGATACAATTGTTTATCTCATTAGCTTTTTTTTAACCTCGGATGTCCTTTAAGACTTTCAGACTACCTGGAGATGCCTTAGGAAATAAGGCCCAGATTAAAAATGGGTGGATTCTTTGTATACAATATTCATTTTATGAAAATAAAGCCAGGACCTTAGCACTGCAGCACTAGAGAGAGACGATGTGCACCACATCTGTACCTCAGCCATGCAGGCTGTAGACTGCAGCAAGTTATGGCAATGGGGTGATTTGTAAAGAGAGGCCATTGCCTGTCCTTAGTATGAGATATTTTTGTCTGTGGTCACGCTTTGTGCTTTATATGCAGACAGAGTATGTGCACAGAGATATTGGTGGCTTATTGCTTCGTCTGTACTGATGGCAGTTATTTTAAGTGGCTGAGTTTTGCATTTTAGATGAGAATGCTAGTTGTTAATGATGTTATTTCCAGTCCCTCCAATGAAGCATGCTTTCATGTGTGACACCAGTGGGATTTATTCCTGCCTACACATTGCAGTGTCTCGGAACTCTTTGTAATATTACAATAATGTCTCCTTGGGAGTATTTGCTGGATTCAGGCATGGTACTATTTAATCCCAAGGTGCCCAGTCAGTGACTTGGGTGCCATATAGGACTCTCAGTTTAGTTACCAATTTTGTAACTCCAAGCAGCCTTGCTACGGGTTCTCATTATCTGGAAGATCATTAACTGCAAGGTCTCTTTGTCTCTCTTTTTTATATATTTAATTTGCTTTTCCTCATTCTTACATCACTTTTTCTGGTTTCTGCAGGCACCTAACAAGGATTGCCACAATGTGCATCCGATCTTGCTTAAAGGGTACATGAATTGATATGCGACACTGTGATGTAAACATGGGTACATGCTTTATAGTACCAATTCTGCTTAGAACTTGTCTGTGTTGTTTTTATTTATTTCTTTTCATTGCAAAAGTTGATAAACCAGTGTTTTATCTGTGTACTCTGCTCCCCCCCCCAAAAAAACCATTAAAAGCTAAAACGTGTATCTGGCTGAACAAACACTCCTGATTACAGAATAGTGCTGAAAAGTTCAAAAACTAATCATTGCTTTATATTTGAGCTAAATGAACCACATTTTATGTCACACTGACAAGGCTGCTGTTTACACTTACAATATAACCTCTTAGATTGAAAATAAGAATATATGACTGTATGACACTATCTCATAAGATTAATATTCAGTTCAGGTTTGCTTTAAAGGGGAACTGAAGTAAGAGGTATATGGAGGCTGCCATATTTATTTCCTTTTAATCAATACCAGTTGCCTGGCAGCCCTGCTGGTGTATTTCTCTGCAGTAGTATCTGAATAACACCAGAAAAAAGCATGCAGCTAGTCTTGTCAGATCTGACTTTAAAGTCTAAAACACCTGGTCTGCTGCATACTTGTTCAGGGGCTTTGGCTAATAATATTAGAGGCAGAGGATCAGCAGGGCTGCCAGGCAACTGGTAATGATTAAAAGGTAATAAATATGGCAGCCTCCGTATACCTCTTACTTCAGTTCCCCTTTAAAGCCAAGGCAACTTATATGATTGCCTGAAGGTCTGTACACATGACTGAGAATGAAGCATGTGTACAGGTGTCCACCATTGCCCTTCCAGTGAATAAGGTACTGTAACTTGCCTCTGTGGAATCTGTTGTCCAAGATCTGCTCCACCTCGTACTCCTCCTCCTCCGTGAAGATTGGACCAGGAGGAGAGAGTCTTTTAGAATAACGGTTTAAGATAACTGGCTTGAGAAGAGAAACATGGAATGGAATGGAACATTGTGGATCCTGAGGGAAGGAGGCAACTTGAGCTTATAGGTGACAGAATTGATGCATGCCAAGACGGGGAAAGGACCTATGAAACAAGGAGCAAGTTTGGCAGTGGGAACCCGTAGACGAATATGCTTCATTGAAAGCCATTTTTTCCCCTGGAGCAAACTGTGGGACAGAGGTCCTCTTTTTGTTAGCCCATTTCTTATGGCGAGCAGATGCTTTGGTAAAAGTTTTTTGGGCAAGCTCCCAAACTTGCTGCAGTTCATCAGCTCTGACAGAAGATGCAGCTGGGGCATCAGACTATAAAAAGAAACTGGAAGAGGTATCCTAGGATGAAGTCCATAAGTAATAAAAAAGGACTGAGACCAATGGATTCAGAAACGTGATTGTTATGCGCAAACTCAGCCCAAGGAAGCAGATCAATCCAGGAATGGTTGCAAAACTTGATTTATTCGTTCTGTTTGTCCATTGGACTGAGGGTGATAAGCAGAGGAAAATTTTAGACTAATGTCCAGGAGATGACAGACAGCCCTCCAGAAGAAAGATGTAATTTGCACATCTGTGTCAGACACAATTTGTTCTGGAAGGCCATGTAATCAAAAAGTCTCAAGAAAAAAATATTTTAGCTATTTGTAGAGCAGAAGTTAACTGTTTCAAAGGAACAAAATGAGCCATTTTAGAAAATCAATTAACATCCACACAGACAGCACTGTGACCAATGGAAGGTGGGAGATCAGTGATAAAGTCCATAGATATGTGTCCAAAGTTCTTCTGGACTAGGAAGAGGGAGGAAAAATACAGACTGTGCCACCGGTAGCTGTGGGATATGAATTGAAAAGTCATGTTGAGGCCTTGGTGACCTGCCAGCTTGGAATTATGTCCCCAGGACTAGATATGTTGACATAAGAACTTATAAACAAAATTCTTACCCGGAAGAACTTGACTGACACGGACTGGGGAAACAGGCAGAATTCTAAATGGGTCGATGATGTGTGCAGATGCTGATTTATGATCCTCAGTGTCAAAAGACCAAGACAGATCAACTGCTTTGGTGTTCTTAGAACCAGGATGGTAGGTGACCATGAAGTCAAATTTGGAAAAGAACACTGCCCATCTGGCTTGGAAAGGATTGATTCTCTGACTGAAGGTATTGCAGAGTTTTGTGGTTGGTATAAATGCTCACAGGAAAGCAAGCTCCCTCCACTAGGTTACGCCACTCATCTAAGATCAGTTTTGCCGCCAGTAGTTCACAATCTCCTAAGGAGTAATTTTTCGCTGCAGGAGAGTTTTTTTTTAGAAAAGACACCACAGGACCATTCTCCCCTAGTTGTTCATTTCAGCTGGACGTCCCCCCACACTGCCCTATGGTGGCTTCAAACCTTCTAGCTTTCAAAGGTTGGTGAGGTGGACACTATAGAGGAGGCAAGGTGACTCCGCCCGTTTCCGCTTGACTTGGTCAGCGTTTAAGCAGTTTGTCCGGCATCACTTTGACCAAGCCACTTTAACCCAGCAACAACTGGGAGGGAGGCTTTTGTGGAGCTTGAACGGGC
This sequence comes from Hyperolius riggenbachi, assembly GCF_040937935.1. NCBI lineage: Eukaryota > Metazoa > Chordata > Amphibia > Anura > Hyperoliidae > Hyperolius > Hyperolius riggenbachi. The sequence continues at coordinate 97,562,657 of NC_090657.1, forward strand.
TCACTTAGCCTTCTCTGTTAATCTCCTTCCTGAGGCATTTGATGACTACAAGGCCAAACTTAGAACATATGAGCATTTTCTTTCAGTTAAAGCAAATAGGAAGATCCTATTTTCCAGACAGCTTACATGTGAGTTTGGGGAAAAATGTGGCTCCCTACTGGCCAAATTTTCCAGGGAATCTCAGGCACCCCAAGTTATCCTTCAAATTTAGGATTTAGGATTTCTTCTCTCCTCCCCTCCACTGATTTTATGACGGTTCGCATCCTATTACTCCAAATTATACAGTAAGCTCACCACCAAATCCACATCTGAAACTGTGGCTTATCTAGACTGTATCAGACTGCCTGCTAGGGATGGTCAATGAGATGCAAATTCCTCCTAAAATTAAGCAAATGTTTATGAAAATGTATGCAGTTTGAAAATTGACCAATAAATTTAAACGCAGGTTTAAATGGATTGGTCCATTTTCAAGCTACATATATTTGCATAAAAAATTGCATACATTTGCATCAACTCGGAAGAATTTGCATATCTTTGAACATCCCTACTGCCTGCCCTCCCTTCTTTGAAGAAGCTGACTCGGGATTTTCCCCTGATTGTGGAGAAAATAGCGACAGCTATCTCCCCTTATCCCTATCCAAATCCCCAGGTACCGATGGTATCCCCAGTAAATCCTATAAGCAATATAGTACCATTTTTTCCCCTAAACTTTTTTAGTTTCAATAGGTTTTTATTAAGCACAAAAACAGAGAATAATGATACATCTCAATAGAAAAAGAGAAAGAAAAAGAAGAGAAAAGAAAAAAACATCAGAAGAAGTCAAGAAGATCTGCAACATGGAAGCAGGCTGATTTGCAGGAAGAGGAGCAGCAGCAGGAACTGAGATTTGAACAGGTTGCAGCTGATCCATGGGGTCAGACAGGCTGCAAACATAGCACAACCTGGCCCTGCTGTGGATATTGTTGCTGCACTCTGAGAAACAAGTTTCCCAAAGAGTCTGGGAAAAGCACATCAGCAGGATTCATGGCCTGAGCAAACTGTCACACACCTGGGGAGCGTGAATCCTCTGTGTGGTCGGATTGGCGCAGCCCTGGAGACCAGATGGGTGCGCCCGAAGGTGACTGCTGAGTGCAACTGGATAATCAGATGTGAGGTATAGGTGCAGCAGACAGAAGATCTAGTCAGGGATAAGCCAGAAGTTAATTTTTTAGGAAATCAGTCCTAGACAGGCGAGGTACAAGAACGAAGGACAAACGGTGGTCAGAGTATTGCAGAGGTCAAAGCCAGGATATCATTTCATAAAGGTTTAAGTCTCTCTGGAAATGAACACAGGAAACCTGTTGCTCAGGAAGTGAGCTACAGTAAGGGAAGCACTTTTAAAACATAATCCAGGAAGTGAGCACACAGGTGTAAACAAGGATGCATAGCTCATTCTGGACACGAGATGGCGCAGAAACATCTGAAAGTCTTAGAAGGGAAAACAGTTGTGCAGAAAGAGTCCTGAGCTGGTGGGTTGCCATGGGCAACCATTTGCCAAGGCATAACAAGGGGGAGGAGGAGGAGGACATGGGAAGCCTCTGAACCATCCAGAAGCTTCCCTCTCCATAGGTGAGTAACTTTTTTTTTTTTAAGTCACAGATTCACATTAATAGTTCTCTCTACAGTACACACATGCAGCTGCTAAATCTGTAATTTTTTTGTATGCATCATCATTATTACTATTATACTGTACATACAGTACATGATTGAAATATGGTTGACACATTTTCCATACAACACATAACATTGCATCTTTGGACAGGTGTCAGTATCTAGTCTGTTAGGTTGCGTTCATTAAGCATGTTTCATTTGAAATGTAGTTATGTTTTTATTGCTGTGGACTTTCCTGTTCTATATATACTGTATATACTCGAGTATAAGCCTAATTTTTGGGCCAAAAAAAGTGGCCCAAAGGTGGAGGTCTTGGCTTATATTCCACTCACTACTCGAATTTACTTGAGAAACCCCCACAGTGTTCCCACTATATGCACAATGGTGCATCATCTGAGGGAGACCACACACTTGACATTTTCATGGGAGGTCCCAACTAACCTCATCTCGAGTTGTAGCCTTGGAAGGCATACAGGGACAGTGTCTACTGAGTGGTGAGAATCCTTGCATTCTTATATCAAGTTTTAGATACATGACTATGTGGCTCTGCATTCCTTGCTTTATCTATATGCCAGCTTAAACTTTGTAACAGGAGTTCTTTGTATGTTCATCTCCTTTGTAGGCCTATGTTCTGGCTTATTATTGCAATCTGCTAAAGTTATGCTGCTTTTCTAATATATGGTTGTGGCTGGCCATGGCTTTTGTCACCCCTGGCTTATACTCGGTTCAAACATTTTCCCAGGGTTTTTTTAAGGCAAAAGTTGGGGGGTCGGCTTATACTAGAGTAAATATGGGCATTCGTTCTCCACCTGTGCTCAGTGACCTTTTTAGAGAGATAGGAGGTGAGGAGAACCTTATCATCACAGGACACACAGATGGCTATAAAAGCCTCAGATGTGTTTACTCTTCCCCACGGTAGTGTTTTACTGGTGTTTGTGTCACTGCTGGGATGGAGTTTTCTTCCATCCTTTACTTAGTGACTTTTACTTGCCAAACCAAACCCGAAAAGCACGAAAGTCTAACATGAGTTCTAACCTTCACCACTCAATCTAAAGCTAAATTAATTTTTTTTTATTGGAGTTTTGCTTTAGTAGTGACTACCAGACCTATAATGCCTGTCATCTACCAAGGAAAGCTATGTGCTGTTTTTCTCAGCAAACCACTCTGTATATACAATGGACCATATGAAATTCACTTTTTCTCCAGAATTTTTCTCCTAGGTGATATTTTCTCACCTTATCAATAAAATGCAATTTAAACCACCAGCAAGCAACAAAATACTCAAATAATTTTTCACCTACTTTTTGGCTCTTTTTCAATTGCAAAGTGCCAAAAAGTTATTTAAAAAAGCAAAGGAAAAATTATTTCAGAGAACCACTTGGCATTAGCTAAACAAACACGACACCACTGAAAGCCCACGAAAGACCCAGGGTTGCCCGGGTATGTATTTGGCTGTTGTTGGCTCTGTCTACTTTTTCTAACCTTAACACACGCAATGACCAATTTTGTGAGCTTTCGGGTTCCTCTGCATCAATAATTTAAATGTTCTCATAGAAATGAAACAAACCTGATTGGCTGTTTGTGGCTCCACCCCATTTTCTGAATTTGAACCCGAGTCACCCAATGACTGACTGTACCAGGTTTGAGGCCTCTGCTATTAACAGAGTAAGATAGGTAACAATTTAAATATTCCCCTTGAAAATCAATAGGTGAATTTTGAGTGACTGTTGTAGGCTCCACCCACTTTCCTGAATATTAATCCCAGTCATCCAATGACCATCTGTGCAAAGTTTAAGAACCCTGCCATTAAAAGTATAAGAATTGCTGCAGTTTACTTTTTCCCAGTGACATGTTTTTGGCTCCGCCAACTTTTTTGTAATCTTGACACACAGTCACTCAGTGACCAAGTTTGTGAGCTTTTGGGTTTCTGGCATCAAAAATGTGTAAATGTAAGCAGTTTATCCAGCAAAGAAATCTTATTGGCTATTTGTAGCTTTGCACCCTTAGTGAATTTGAACCCCAGTCACCCAATAACCGACTGTACCAGGTTTGAGGCCTCTGCCATTAACAGTGTAAGAATGGCAGCAGTTTCAATATTCCCCTTGAAAATCACTAGGTGAATTTTGATTGGCTGTTGTAGACCCCATCCACTTTTCTGAATATTAATCTCAGTAATGCAGTGACCACATCTGGCAAATTTGAAAACCCTGCAATTAACAGTCTAAGAATGGCTGCAGTTTACATTTTTCCTGTGAAAATGAATTGTTGATATTTGATTAACTGTTTTATGCTCTTCCCACTTTCCCTGAATTTTTCACCTCGGTTGCCAAGTGACCAACTGTGCCAAGTATGGGGACTATGGCTCTATTGCTGTGAGAATGGCAGCCTTTTACATTTTTCCCATTGACGTGAATGGATAAATTCTGATTGGCTGTTTGTGGTTCCGCCTAGGTGTGCAGGGGGGACGCGAGACCCCCAGAACATATCTTCCCAGGTAGTAAGGGATCTGTAAACCAAGTTTCATTGAAATCGGTCAAGGTGTTTTCGGGTGATGGCTGCACATACACACATACAATAGACCGATTTTATTTTTATATAAAGTATATGGATAGATAAAAATAAAATAACAATAATATTATCTGGCAATGTTCCTTTCATATTTTATAAAAGTAATAATTTTTAGTAGGTAATTACTGCTCAAAGAACAATCTATGGACGTTCAGAAAAATGCTCTTGTTTTATGTCAGTTTAGGAGAAATTACCAGTGCTGTTAATTTTATTCTTCTTGACAGTCTGTTTATAACCGTGAGCAGCAGAAGCTGTGGCAGCTGGTGCATCTGTGAAGTTTTGTGTTATTATGCATTTTGTCTGGTTACTGGCTGATGTGTGATTACAGTCATTGATGGGTGGGATCACTGGCTAGGCCTGGTTGAGTTCTGTAGTAGTAGAGTAAGAGGTGGGTGTAGCAGGATATTAAAATTAGGAGTAGTGGAAGTGACTGGGGTTTGAAGGCAAACACGTGTTTTCATCAATCATCATGTCAGTTCCTCTGCAGTTCCTGGTCTGTGTCTGTAGCTCTTAAAGCTGCTTGCCACCTGTTCCCAACTCTCCATAGATCGGCCTGTCACGGCCGCTCTGACCTCATTGAGGGAGGGATTGGAACTCAGAAAGAAAATTTAGCATTGCTAAACGGGCAGGGAAACAAACCCATAGGAAGTGTGTGTGTGTTTGTCTCTTTCTGTGTGACAATCAATAACTTGCTGGCAGATCACTCTCCGTAATTGCTTACAGAGTATTACAATGTTTCTAGGCCTAGGAGTAGCCTGTGTATATGAAACTCATGTGTTGTAGGCCTGATTCAATGCGTGCTGCTTAGGCCAGACTCCCAGATCACTACAACAAGGAATAGGCTACGACGTTATATCACTCTTGAACACTTATTTGGCAAATGTATCTTTACGGACTTGATGAGGTAAGTAGCTTTGTTGTAAGAAGTTTGTTTAATACTTTTCTGTTTTTAGCTTTAACTGATTTCTGTGAGTTGAAACATAGTACTGATCTGATATGAGCAAGCTGCTAGCTTTCTCTGAGCAGCTTGTATGCTTGGGCCCTGTAAATAGTGTCTCTACTGAATTCACCATAACATGAGTATGAAGCAGATCTGGCAGCAATGTTATCTTCTTTAGAGAAATGATTCATGCCACAGTGCTTTTTTTTGCGAGGGTGGGGCTTATTCTGTTTGAGGTTTGGACAGAATGTCTTCATTCTCCCTTGTTTTTACTAGAACACTGTAGAGCCCAGTCTTAAATTCTTACAACAGTTGTTTCATGACTGTGTTGCTTATTAACCCTGCTATGCCTACAGAATTGTGCCTCATTTTATGTATTGTCTCTTTCAGGGCTCCGCAGAGTCGTACACGAGTCGTCCATCAGACTCAGACGTGTCCCTTGAAGAAGACAGAGAAGCCCTGCGAAAGGAAGCAGAACGTCATGCCCTTGCACAGCTGGAGAAGGCTAAGGTAGGCCAGAATTCATCATGGTATACTGACTGTTTTTGTTTCCTGGCATCCAGAGGGCCTTTGTATCATGGTGCAGATATAAAAAGGGCTTTATCAGCAGGCTGGCTTTGTAATGCTTGCTGGGGGATCTTCGTGGGGCCATAGTAGACCTCCTTCAGCTTTCCCATGCATGCATTTAAACAGGAGAAGGATGGAAAGTGTAAAACCAATCCTAGTTTTTACAATGAAGAACCAACACTGAGATGCTGACCTGTGCTGTCTGTGCACACAACACCCATGTCCATGTAGCCATATCATTGTTTTAGACTGGTTTCACATGTTACAATTGGTCCATTTCATGGACTGGAACGGAGATGATTTGTCCATTCTGTTGTGTTTGTTGCTGTGACGCAATGCAAAGTCCCACCCTGCATGACTGATACAGACTCTGCACGGACTCTGGACATGTGATAATAGCACTGCTATTATGGCAAGTCCAATGCAAGGGACACATCTGTACAGGGTTTTTGACGCGAACCCCTCATAATGTGAACCCAGCAGTGAAGCAGCCATGTTGCTTTTAACTGAATTGTAGGTGTACACAGTGTAGTGTAAAAAAAATGATTTGCCTCTATAATGATTTGCTTTACTTTGCTTTTTCATAACAGTAATGCCTGGTACACACCATGCAATTTACCAATCAGATGGAGGGGAAACTTTCTGCCTTTCGATAATTTCCATCATGTCCTATCTACTTCCGATCAAGAGAGGGATTGATTTTATGCAGTAATGATCTCAGAAATGATCCCTTTCTTGTTTTGAAGCAGATCAGACAGGCTCAGAGCTATTGAATGATGGGAAATTTAATGTGGCAATGTTTTTGTGACAGCCTTTGAATAAATCGTAAAAGAGCTTTGGATGGTGCTGGCCTAATTTCTACTTTGCTGTTGTATTTGAGCAGTGTTTAAGTGGCCTTGGCACATGCACATTAGAACTATTTAAGGTATGCATTTCTACATTGTGTCTACTGTCGATCTGATGGTAAAATTGCATGGTGTGTACCAGGTCTTAATTTATGATCTCTAGAAAATACAGTTTAATACAAAAGACAGCCTGAGTAAAGACAATTCACAGATTTTGAATGCCGATTTGATTTGATGCAAGAAAAATAGATTACCCATCTGATAAAGTAAGCAACGTTTACCAGACTCATTTTCTGGTAACAGGAAATCAGTGTTTGGCAATCGGCATTGCCGTTTAACTCGACCGAAAGTTTCAATTCAGCCACAATGGGGGTTTTTCTTCTTTAACTACTTATTTATTTTCTCATAACATCACTGTATGGTTCATGTCAAGACTTTGGCTATACCAAATTTGAACTAACGTTTTATGTGTTTTCAGACTTTCTGAGGTGGACTTATGCAAATACTCATTTGCTTTGGATTGTCATTTGGCCTGATGCTCTAAATTGTTTGGTGCAACAAAACTCGTGCAACGTTCTGAGTTTATAAGCATCTAATTGTGTCCAATCAGCATTACAAGAGCTTGAGCAAACTTGCCTGGAACAAAGGTTCGGTCAGAAAGGCCAGCGAACACATTTTTGTTGTTGTTGTTGTTTCTAGCTGATTGATCTGTGATCAGGAAATCTATGAGAATTATCAATTGCCCAATGTGTCGGCTCACCATTTGGAGATGATAGCTCTCATAATGGTTTGCTGGAGTGCCAGGGTTTTACAGATTGCTTCCTGGCTGACGCATTTCATTTACTCTTTGTTCTCTGTTCTTTTGACATTTTATTTGATTGAGGCATAGACCCATATGCAATTCATTTTTTCGCCTAAGTTTTCTTCCAAGTGATATTTTCATAACTTGTAAATAAAATGCATTTTGTATCACCAACAAGCAAGAAAATACTCAAAATAATTTTGACTTTTTGGTACATTTTCAGTTGCAAAATGCTGAAAAGTTATTTTAAATACAAGATGAAAAATAATCTCTTTGGAGAAAACTCAAGAGTAAAAGTGAATTGCATATGGGCCATAGTGTGTTTCCTGTTGAGAGTTTTTTAAGCTAGCAGATTGGTGGCCATTGGGCATAGGCATGTCAATAAGGAGTGTGAAAATGTATGAGATATGTAAGGATATGTAAGCAATGATAAGAGCATGGTTGGAAATCACTGGACACAGAAGAAAGAGTCCAGTAGCTCAAACTGCTGTAAGTAAATCAGCACCAGGGAGTCAACCAGTCAGCATCCGGATCCAATAGGGTGCAGGGAAACCGAACCAAAGAAAAAGGAAGACTGGGTCTCAACCTAGATTTGTGCAATTATAGCAGTTATTTAATGTGCCATAGCAGACAAAAACACAAAATTTCGGCCCGAGAGGCCTTTATCAAGTGTCACTTGATAAAGGCCTCTTGGGCCGAAATGTGTTTTTGTCTGCAATGGCACATTAAATGACCGCTATACTTGCACAAATCCAGCTTGAGACCCTGTCTTCTGTTTCCTTTGGAAATCACTGGGCCCCATGGAAGACATGTTTCTCTTTAATTTAGTTTTCCCTGCTAGTCTAGTCTCGATCTCTTCACCCTTACGGTATTTATTGGTAATCTAGTGTTTTTCCTCAACCCTCATAGTATTCCCTGATGGTTTAGTGCTCCTCATCACTCTTCAATATTTCCTGGTAGTCTAGTGTTCTCCCCTCACCCTGATGTTCTAGTAGTAATCTCTCTCCCTTACAGTATCCCCTGGTGGTGTAGCGGTCCCCCTCCGCTTTATCATATTCCCTGGTTGTCTAGTGGTCCTCCCTCCATTTATAGCTTTCTGTGGCAATCCCTTAATCTATAAATTTCCCTTTAGTTCTTTGCCTCCCTAGTGGTTTCGTGATCTCTGTCCCATAAAGCCTTGCCTCCCTGGTGGTTTAGTGGTCCCCATCCCATAAAGCGTTGCCTCCCTGGTGGTTTAGTGGTCCCCACCCCGTAAAGCTTTGCCTCCCTGGTGGTTTAGTGGTCCCCATCCCGTAAAGCCTTGCCTCACTGGGGGTTTAGTGGTCCCCATCCCGTAAAGCCTTGCCTCCCTGGGGGTTTAGTGGCCCCCATCCCATAAAGCCTTGCCTCCCCCGGTGGTTTAGTGGTCCCCGTCCCATAAAGCCTTGCCTCCCTGGTAGTTTAGTGGTCCCTGTCCCATAAAGCCTTGCCTCCCTAGTAGTTTAGTGGTCCCCATCCCATAAAGCCTTGCCTCCCTGGTGGTTTAGTGGTCCCCGTCACATAAAGCCTTGCCTCCCCGGTGGTAAAGTGGCCCCCGTACCATAAAGCCTTGCCTCCCCGGTGGTAAAGTGGCCCCCGTACCATAAAGCCTTGCCTCCCCGGTAATTTAGTGGTCTCCATACCATAAAGCCTTGCCTCCCTGGTGGTTTAGTGGTCCCCGTCCCATAAAGCCTTGCCTCTCTAGTGGTTTACTGGTCCTCATCTTATAAAGCCTTGCCTCCCTGATAGTTTAGTGATCCCCGTCCCATAAAGCCTTGCCTCCCTGGTGGTTTAGTGGCCCCCATCCCATAAAGCCTTGCCTCCCTGGGGATTTAGTGGCCCCCATCCCATAAAGCCTTGCCTCCCTGGTGGTTTAGTCGTCCCCATTTGCGCAGTTTTGTGTGCCTGGTGGTTTAGTGATCACCCCACTGACTTGCTTACCAAGGATGGCTGCAGCAGGATCACCACCCACTGGTATCCCCTCTGGCTTCCTCTGTTGCTGGCAGCTGCTACGGGCTCCTCCCCAGGCCAGAAATTAATCTTTAGTTTTGGCTAGGGAGCAGACAAATGAAAAAAGGGGGGGTTCTCATGGTTTTCTTTATTTTTAAAAGCATTTAGTGAATGGCAGTTGCTCTGTCCAACTGCCAAAATAGTGTGCCTCGAGCAGGGAGGCTGGCCAGCATCTTTATGTAAATCTTTTTCAGGGAATGTCTTTATAAAGAATAAAGGCCATGCTGAGAATTCCCTATGGAGAGATGGACTAGCCCAAAACCTGTCGGTAATGTCAGATTTCTACTACCTACTGTAAAGGTGCCCATACACTCGTCAGATTTGCAGCAGATAGATAAGAAATGCATCTGATGATCTATCTGATGCGTTTTTAGAACATTTTTTGCCAGGATAGAATTCCTATAGATTTCAGTTTCAAATCTATTGAAATTTGATCTGATGGCATTTTTTTGCCATCAGATTTCCATTAAGGCCAATGCAAAATGATAAGCAATCTCATCAGATCGACCTAAATTTTCCACCCTGCCAGTTCGATGGAAATCCATCGAAATTGATCGAAATCGGCCATCGATCGGTCGATTGGCCAACCGATTTGCAATCGATTGATCGGTCGGCCAGAAAATCGGCTGAGTGTATGGGCCCCTTTAGTGACAGCAACATAGGAGAGAAGTAATTTACGGCTCATTTTACTGTGGAATGTACTTCTTATTTGTATCTGTTTTAAATTTTAAGATTTTCGCAACACTTCTGCTTTAAGTTAGATGATGAATAAAGCAGTTATGAATAAAATGCAAAGTAAGCTCTCGGAGAAAAAAAAGTGTACTTTGGGAACGTATAATTTCTAAATAAATAATAATACTTATGCACAAAAGCAAATATGCTAACCGTATGGCATATAAAAAGTAGGAAAACATGTTTTCATTGAATATTATGTCAGGGGTTTATACTGCTTTAATGTATGCCAATAGGATTGGCTTATAGTGATGACAGGGTCAGGAGCCAATGAAATCGTCTTGTGACTGGCTCATACAGCTCTGCTGTCATATAGATGGCAGGGCGAGTGATTTGCTGTGGGGAGAGAGTGACGCGATCGGCGGTAGCGGCAGGAGCGTGCGGCGGGATGATTGAAATCTACACCCTGGCAGCGGTCAGGGAATCAAAACAGGGTGTAGATTTCAATCATCGAGGTCCGGAAGTGGTTGAAAACAACTCAAATTACAGTGTTTCATAGATACAAAGTTGACTCTATGTACAAAATATACAGTACTGTTCTGTTATTAGAGATTTTAGTTGTTACATTTTACAGTATTGTAAGTTGTTTATTAAAACAAATTAAAATCCCTCTGAAAACAATGACAAAAAAATTGTTCATACTATGGGCTCGATTCACAAAGCGGTGCTAACCCAGTTAGAGACTTTAGGCGTGATAACCATTGCACCACGCTGGTGAAAAGCCAGTTTAGACGTGATAAGTTTAAAGAAAACCTAAACTGAAAATTAAAAGTCAAAATAAACATGCACAAGTCATACTTACCTCCTGTGTAGTCTACTCCTCAATCTATTTTTCCTCTACTGCGTCCTGTTTGTCCACTGTGATCAATGGAATTCTCCGTCCTCCATTTTGAAAATAGCCATTACACCATAACAGCTTTCTGGTCAGCACATAGTTAAACTGTAACATCGCCCACTTGAGCCATAGGAAAACATGGACACATCAGTTTCCCTCTCAGCTGTAACTGACAGCAACTGATATATTTCAGTTCTGACAAAATGTTGTCAGAACTGGAAGGGATCACTGTCAGAAGAAAATGGCGAGCTTCTGAGAGGAACGGATGACAAGGTAACTATGTATTGTTCATTTGAAGTTACCTCATGTGTTTATTTTAAATAATTTCACTCAGTACAGGTTCTCTTTAAGTGTGATAAGTTTAGGCATGCTAAGTTTAGATAAGTGTAGATAGCGTGCAAAGTCCCGCACGCAAAGCAGCGCCATTAAACTCTATGCGAAGTGCACCAGACTAGGCTAGCTCAAAACTTTTGATCAGCTGTGCACTGCGGTGCTAACGCAGTTGGTGCTTAAACTTATCACGCCTAAACTTATCACACCTAAACCTATCACGCCTAAACCTTATCATGCCTAAACTTATCACACCTAAACTTATCATGCCTAAACTGAGTTTAGGCGTGATAAAAGGCTTTTCACCAGCGTGCTAACTGTTAGCACCGCTTTGTGAATCAGGCCCTATATGTCCGAATCCAGAGTTGTTTAAGTAAATCATTTATCCACATTTCACAATGTACTGTATAACACGATTCGACTTACACACAAATTCAACTTACAATCTCCCAGGAGGGAAACTGTTTGTAAGTAGGTGACCGCCAATTATACTAAATTTCTTTAGAAATTAGAAATAAAGAGACTAGTCAGTCGAAATTAAACTTTCCATGGATCCTCTTCTAATAGAAATGTACAATTATTTGCTGAGCCTTTTTCCTCCAACTAATTATCCCAAGCTCTATGTCCGCTGGCAGCCCAAGCATAGCCCTGCCCCCTTGCAGAGAAGTGCCACGGCCATCTATCTCAGATAGAGGAAGGGCCAAGGAAATGCCCAGCGGAAGTCAGCAGACACCGAGCTCAGAGGGTGAGGTGGAGGAAAAAGACCTAGCGAGTAATTATAACTTTCTAAAAAAAACAACAATATAGGTTCAAGGAGTGTTAAAGAGAATCTGTATTGTTAAAATCGCACAAAAGTAAACATACCAGTGCGTTAGGGCAGTGTTTCTCAACATTTTATTAGTATGTACCCCTTTTAAAACCCTGTACTTGCCAAGTACCCCCTAGCATAGTAAACATTCTCGCAAGTACCCCTTGACAAATGTATGTATGTATCATATTACATGATAATTGGTTCTAAACAATTTCCAAGCATTTACTATTGCTTTTATTCAGCTAAATTACTAATTTGGTATTGTTTAAATGGGATGTATCATTTTCTAAAACTCTAAATTTGTTATTCTTGGTTAAGTATAGCAAGTCTGAGTACCCCCTGGAACCATCAGAAGTACCCCCTGGGGTACGCGTACCGCACGTTGAGAACCTAGGCGTTAGGGGACATCTCCTATTACCCTCTGTCACAATTTCGCCGCTCCCCGCCGCATTAAAAGTGGTTAAAAAGTTTAAAAAAGTTTGTTTATAAACAAACAAAATGGCCACCAAAACAGGAAGTAGGTTGATGTACAGTATGTCCACACATAGAAAATACATCCATACACAAGCAGGCTGTATACACCCTTCCTTTTGAATCTTAAGAGATCATTTGTGTGTTTCTTTCCCCCTGTTCTCATGCACTGAAGTTTCAGGCTGCTCGTTTCTTCCTGCAAACAGCTTTGCCCTTGTCTGTAATTCTTCAGTATGTGAAAGCCCAGCCAGCTCAGAGGACGATTTATCCAGCTTGTAAAAGATAAGAGAGAAGAGAGAAGCTGCCCTAATCTAAATAATACACAGGCAGTGTGCATAGAGGGGCCTGGAAGGGGGAGTTCATAGCAGAACCACAACACTGAAGAACTTGGCAGCCTTCCAGACACAGGCCGACAAGTCTGACAGGGGAAAGATACATTGATTTATTACAGAGACTGTTATAGTAGAAAGTGCTGCAGTAAGCCAGAACACATTAGAATAGCTTTTGGAACTTGTAGGATGATAAAAACAGGATGCAATTTTTGTTATGGAGTCTCTTTAAAGCCTAAAAACTACCATGGTCACTAATATATTTATATTGTACAAGTGAAGAGATTGCACAAGACCAGGGCCTGGCCGAGGGGAGAGAGGCTCCAGCCTCAGGGCGCAGTGTAGGAGGGGGCACACAACTCACTCAGCTATCATTTCCCTATTGTGTTTGAAGCAGAGAGAAATAAGAAAAGGGGATACATGGTAGTGACTGCAAGCCAGATAACTAGAGACTAAGGTGTTGGAGGTGGTTGGGGGCCCTTGGGCACCTCTTAGTCTATTAGTAATCAGTGTGTGATGGCTGGAGTGGGAGGGATGAAGGGACGCACTTTGGTGTCTCAGCCTTGGGTGCTGGAGGACCTTGTCCTGGCTCTGCACAAGACAGCAGGAGTGCACAGTTTACATGGAAGCACAGCTGCTATTCTGCTGCCATTCTACCCCTTCTCCCAATCCTACTATTACAATGGAAACTGAGTTCTGCTGTTTGAAGTGCTTTTCCTGAACCCAAACTCTTCTTTTATATTCCCAGTAGTACCAGAATACAGTTACCCGTGTGTCTGGTAAAGGAACACAGTCAAGAGGAGCTGTCATGGAATGGGGAGGATTAATGATACATTAGCATTCCATGGAGCTGATACTCTATTTCATGGGTCAGTATAGGAAAGCAGAGATAAGACAACAAGAGAGTGGGGAAGGGAGTGAGATTGCTACAGTTCCATGTAAACAGTGTACACCTGCTGCCCTGTGGTCTGTCTTCATGGACTTCAAGTTGGTCAGAGGAAACATTTAAAATCTAAATAAACCTGCATCTTAGTTTCAAAGAGTTGTTATTAAGAAACCAGAAGATACATTAAGAGGCAGCAATTAGCCACTGGACCTAATATAGGCCCTATTCGGGTATAGAAAATAAGTGTACAAAAGTAACCAAGAAGTCACATATAAGGTACATGGAGTAAACCGCCAACAGATCATAGATAATAATTAGCGAAAATAAAATGCACATAACACAAATAAGTGGAGTATCACCCCCGTAATGAGGCACAATACAAACAACAAAGCAGCAGAGATGTTGAAGACACCATTATGTCACATTCTGAGGTGAAACATACCATGAAAGACAGACCCACATTGTCAGCATGCTGTATCTAGGAATCCCAGGGGCCATATGCAATTCACTTTTTCACCTGAGTTTTCTCCAAGTTGATAATTTTCACAACTTATTAAAAATGCCTTTAACACCACCAGCAAGCAATCAAATACTCAACATAATTTTGACAGTACTTTTTGCCTAGTTTTGGGTACTTTGTCCATTGCAAAGTGCTAAAAAGTTATTTTAAATCAAAGATGAAAAGTTATCTCCTAGGAGAAAACTCAGGACAGGAGAAAAAGTGAATTGCATATGGCCCAAGTCCTCTGAAAGTGAAGTATTTGATCATGTGTGATAGCTAGCATCCTCTCAAAGATCATAATTTGGTTTATTCTATGTATGACGGGTAAGATGCAATGTAGAGGATTTCCATTGCGAGGCCAAATAATCTTTGACCACCATAGCTATTTAATGAAGTAGCCTAGCAATAAGGCCGCAGGGGCCATTTCAACTGAAACGTGTAGGACAGCAGTAATGAGACCACACACTTCCTTCCAAAAGGAAGAGACCCATCGACATGCCCACCACTTATGCACAGCTCCGGAAGCACACACCTGGAAAGGTTGAATTATCTTTATTTATCCTAGCAGGTGTAAATAAACCTGCATCTTAAAGGTGGTATTGTACTAATGGCTGACCTCTAACATTATTAGTTAACATGCTGGACAAAATGAGTGGTTTAAAGTACCTAACAGAGTCTTGTCCAGTATTCCAGGACCTTTAGCTGTATGTGAAAAGTAGGACCTTGCAAAACGAACCTGTTCTTCACCATTTAGGCTACAGTATGTGTCACGATCTGTTCCTGCTGGTGACGTTTGTGAACTGTATGGACTTCCTCTGTTCACCAGCAGATGTCCCCTCATTTCAAGAACATTTTACATTCCTCCTGAAGTTCCCTCTGCCCACCAGCAGAGGTCTCTGTATTCAAGAACTGTGTCTCTGCAGCCTTGGAAGAGGTCACATGACCATCCTGCAGAGTATATAAGTCCAGCTACAACAGAACACTGTTGCTAGTTCATTGATGTGGATAGCCCTAGAGTCTGTGTTCTGGTCACTTGTCCTGTTACCTGTTACCTGTAACCTGTCTGCCTGTTACCTGATTGATTGTCTCCCTGGTGTATGATATTGGCTTTGTCTGACTATTCTTTTGCTCACTGATTGTATTGCTTGATGTCCTGGTATCTGATCTCGGCTTGCTGACTATCCTATTGCCTGCTGCATATGTCCTGCGCTTGATTGTATATTATCCTGTATATATTTTAGTTAGTTAGCTTAGTTAGATAGGGTCCGGGGTTCACTGTGTGCACACTGTATATATTATTATTGGTTTGTGTATGTCTGATCGCAAGACAATTGCCTGCAATCATATTGCTAGTTGTACAATTCATTTGTATTTATGTTCATGCACCAATTGCAGCATCACTTGTGTATATATCCTGTCCTTGTAAATAAATCATTACTTTATTTCACATTTACCCTGGTTTTGGTCCTCAGTATTTCCACATTAAGTGACATTCTGCATTCAGTGCAAATCTGTGTGCACTGCTCGTTACAGAATGAACTAGCCAAAACAGTCACTAGGAAATACTGAAGGTTCATTTGTTCCAGCCATGGGGTTAAACTGGACTCCGCAGGACATAGATTACTTTGCCATATTTGCAGAGGAGGATAGAAAACACTGCTATAAAGAGTTTTTAGATTACTCTTATGATGAATTGCAGCAATTAATTTCACAAATTAATTATTTTGTGCAGCAAAATATTTTTTCAGTGTCTGATGTACAAGCCCTGCTGCAGATTCTGCAAAGTCTTTTGGTAGCTAAAAATCCAGCTATAACAACCTATTACCAGCCTAATCAACAGATTGAGCCAATTAACCCTTTAAGCTATGTTCAGAGTAATCTATCTGCTCCCATTAAAAGTGACTGGGACCCTCCGTTTAGAAAATGGGAGATTGAGTGTCTGTTTAATGATTTGAATGATGATTGGAGGTCTTTTATTAGCTATTATGCTCAGAAAGATGAACAATTTGTTTCCGCATGTATAAAATCTGCAAAAACTTTGGTTGATTTGGGTGTGTGCATGCAAAGGTCTGTTTCTCCTTTAATTGATGCATGGGAGAGAGTTCTGTCCACTTACTTTACTTCTGCTAATCTTTCTAATGACCAGCTCACACAGTGCTCAGTGGCTAAGGTTAAACCTGCTTCTAATCACAAATCAGTTCCCCTTCAGACTGCAAAAAGATCTACACCTTGGTTAAAGCAGTATCCAGTTACATACCAAGAGCCTGTTCTCGCTTTGAAAACCGTCAAGAAAGCAAAGAATAAACGGAAATACTTTCCAACCTCATCTATTCACCATTTACTACCTGTTGCACCAGATCCAGGTGGAATCACCTTACAAACTTTGACACAAAAGCCTGCAGACTCTTGCCTCCAGCCTGCTGCAGAACCTCTCATCCAGCCTGCTGCAGAACCTCTCATCCAGCCTGCTGTAGAACTTCTCATCCAGCCTGCTGCAGAACTTCTCATCCAGCCTGCTGCACAACCTCTCATCCAGCCTGCTGCAAAACCTCTCATCCAGCCTGCTGCAAAACCTCTCATCCAGCCTGCTGCAGAACCTCTCATCCAGCCTGCTGCAGAACCTCTCACCCAGCCGCCTGCAGACTCTTGCACCCAGCCGCCTGCAGACTCTTGCACCCAGCCGCCTGCAGACTCTTGCACCCAGCCGCCTGCAGACTCTTGCACCCAGCCGCCTGCAGACTCTTGCACCCAGCCGCCTGCAGACTCTTGCACCCAGCCGCCTGCAGACTCTTGCACCCAGCCGCCTGCAGACTCTTGCACCCAGCCGCCTGCAGACTCTTGCACCCAGCCGCCTGCAGACTCTTGCACCCAGCCGCCTGCAGACTCTTGCACCCAGCCGCCTGCAGACTCTTGCACCCAGCCGCCTGCAGACTCTTGCACCCAGCCGCCTGCAGACTCTTGCATCCAGCCGCCTGCAGACTCTTGCATCCAGCCTCCTGCAGAACCTCGCATCCAGCCTCCTGCAGAACCTCGCATCCAGCCTCCTGCAGAACCTCGCATCCAGCCTCCTGCAGAACCTCGCATCCAGCCTCCTGCAGAACCTCGCATCCAGCCTCCTGCAGAACCTCGCATCCAGCCGCCTGCAGACTCTTGCACCCAGCTGCCTGCAGACTCTTGCACCCAGCCACCTGCAGAACCTTTCATCCAGCCTCCTGCAGAACCTCGCATCCAGCCTCCTGCAGAACCTCGCATCCAGCCTCCTGCAGAACCTCGCATCCAGCCTCCTGCAGACTGTTGCACCCAGCCTCCTGATGAACTTTGCATACAGCCATCTGCAGAACCTTGTCTCCAGCTTCCTGCAGACTCTTGCTTCCAGCCGCCTGCAGACTCTTGCTTCCAGCCGCCTGCAGACTCTTGCTTCCAGCCGGCTGCAGACTCTTGCTTCCAGCCGCCTGCAGAACCTCTCATCCAGCCGCCTGCAGAACCTCTCATCCAGCCGCTTGCAGAACCTCTCATCCAGCCTCCTGCAGACTGTTGCACCCAGCCGCCTGATGAACTTTGCATACAGCCATCTGCAGAACCTTGTCTCCAGCTGCCTGCAGACTCTTGCATCCTGCCAGCAGAACTTTGCATCCAGCTTGCAGAAACCTGTATTCAGCTCACAGTCTTCTTACTTTCGGTACAGCAGTGGTTAACTTCATCTCTTCCTGCCAGATCTTTGCAAACTACAATTTCTGACATGTCTACACAGCCTACAGCTCCTGCCAAGTCTGCAAGGGACAGCACTTCGCTCCAGCCACTGCCAACCAGTTTACCAGCCTGTCCAGGTGCATCTTTGCCAACCAGTCCAGCTGCATCTCTGTCACCAGGTCCAGCAGAAAGTTTGCTATCCTGCCCAGCTACATCTTTACCATCTTGTGCAGCTGCATCTTTGCCAACCAGTCCAGCAGTAAGTTTGCCAGCCCGTCCAGCTGCATCTCTGCCCTCCTGTCCAGCTGCATCTCTGCCATCCTGTCCAGCTGCATCTCTGCCAACAGGTACAGCGGAAGCTTTGTGTCAGCCCGCACAGACTTTGCTTCAGCCCGCACAGACTTTGCTTCAGCCCGCACAGACTTTGCTTCAGCCCGCACAGACTTTGCTTCAGCCCGCACAGACTTTGCTTCAGCCCGCACAGACTTTGCTTCAGCCCGCACAGACTTTGCTCCAGCCCGCACAGACTTTGCTCCAGCCCGCACAGGTTTTGCTCCAGCCCGCACAGGATATGTTTCAGCTTGCACAGACTGTATTGGGGTGTCTACCAACGGTCCAGCCAGGTGCTCAGCCAACGGCCCAGCAAGGTGCTCAGCCAACGGCCCAGCCAAGCGCTCAGCTAATGGTCCAGACCCCTGAAGCCAGCCAGCCTGTTGCCACCCTGCCTGAAGCCAGCCAGCCTGTTGACACCCTGCCTGAAGCTTTCCAGCCTGTTGACACCCTGCCTGAAGCTTTCCAGCCTGTTGCCACCCTGCCTGAAGCTTTCCAGCCTGTTGCCACCCTGCCTGAAGCTAGCCAGCCTGTTGTCACCCTGCCTGAAGCTAGCCAGCCTGTTGCCACCCTGCCTGAAGCTAGCCAGCCTGTTGCCACCCTGCCTGAAGCTAGCCAGCCTGTTGCTACCTTGTCTGATGCCCACCCTCTAAAGACTTTTGTTGATGCCCACCCTCAGACTTTTGTTGTTCCTCAGCTCCTACAGACTTCTGACAACAAAGCCCAGTTTTGCAGACCTCTGCTAAAGCCAAATCGATTGTCCTGGTGGAGGTATACTATTGAACTGTTTGGCTGGAGACTTGTTTACATGCTGTCCTTCCTGCTGGTGTCTAGTCCACTGCCCTGCTTGATGACATCTGGTTCCTGGTTCTGCCTGCTGCCTTTCCTGATGACATCTGGTTCCTGGTCCTGCCTGCTGTCTTTCCTGATGACATCTGGTTCCTGGTTCTGCCTGCTGCCCTGCTTGATGACATCTGCTTCCTGGTTCTGCCTGCTGCCTTTCCTGATATCTGGTTCCTGGTTCTGCCTGCTGCCGTTCCTGATGACATCTGATTCCTGGTCCTTCCTGATGTTCTTCAGACTGCTGTGCATCTTGCCTTGTTGCCTGACGGTCTCCAGTCTGCTGTCTGCCTTTTTGCCCAATGTTTCTTGGGACCCAGGTGGATGTGAATTGGTAGTCTGGTGGAGCGTCCTGAGGCCGCTCCTCAAGGGGGGGGGTACTGTCACGATCTGTTCCTGCTGGTGACGTTTGTGAACTGTATGGACTTCCTCTGTTCACCAGCAGATGTCCCCTCATTTCAAGAACATTTTACATTCCTCCTGAAGTTCCCTCTGCCCACCAGCAGAGGTCTCTGTATTCAAGAACTGTGTCTCTGCAGCCTTGGAAGAGGTCACATGACCATCCTGCAGAGTATATAAGTCCAGCTACAACAGAACACTGTTGCTAGTTCATTGATGTGGATAGCCCTAGAGTCTGTGTTCTGGTCACTTGTCCTGTTACCTGTTACCTGTAACCTGTCTGCCTGTTACCTGATTGATTGTCTCCCTGGTGTATGATATTGGCTTTGTCTGACTATTCTTTTGCTCACTGATTGTATTGCTTGATGTCCTGGTATCTGATCTCGGCTTGCTGACTATCCTATTGCCTGCTGCATATGTCCTGCGCTTGATTGTATATTATGCTGTATATATTTTAGTTAGTTAGCTTAGTTAGATAGGGTCCGGGGTTCACTGTGTGCACACTGTATATATTATTATTGGTTTGTGTATGTCTGATCGCAAGACAATTGCCTGCAATCATATTGCTAGTTGTACAATTCATTTGTATTTATGTTCATGCACCAATTGCAGCATCACTTGTGTATATATCCTGTCCTTGTAAATAAATCATTACTTTATTTCACATTTACCCTGGTTTTGGTCCTCAGTATTTCCACATTAAGTGACATTCTGCATTCAGTGCAAATCTGTGTGCACTGCTCGTTACAGTATGTGACCAGGAATGCACTGCCTGTGAATGTGGAGCTTACCAACACCAACCCACAACATTTGGGGTGTGGGTACCTTGTAAAGATAAGGAAAACCTTTCCCCCTACCTATTACCCACAAAAGTCTGTTCTTCAAATCTGGTGCCCAGGAGGTGGCAAGGGTAATAGTATGGGGTGAAGACTTATGGTCTCCCTGATAATAAGGGGGGCATCAAAATAGCAACCACCTGCCAGGTAGATAGGAGGAATAATTTCTGACCCCATTATCTTGCTGTTAAGTTTGACTGTAATACAGTACTGTACATTTTCTTTGCCAGTTATTAAGTAGACTAGAGATCCTGAAAAGTAAAAATGTGACACTTAGCCGGGGACAGTGTTAAAAAAAGAGAGAGAGAAAAAAACAGAGCTTTATGCTCGGAATACACGGCTCGATTCTGAGCCATTTAGATGGCTCGATAGATAATTTCCGACATGTCCAATCTCCGGCCCAATAATTTCGCCGCTCGATTCCGCATTGAAGACAATGCAAAAAGATAAGAAAAACGAGCGGAAGATAAGAGAATCGCCTGCGGAATTGAGCTGGGAATCGATCGAGTGGGAGAATCGAGCAGCGTATGCCCAGCATTAGTCTCAAGGCAGGTACACACAATACAATTTCCTGTCAGATTGATGCGTCAATTTGATAATTTCCGCCATATATGATCTGCTCCCATTAGAGAATGGGATCGATTTTGTGCAGTACTGATCTGAAAATGCATCCCGTTCTCGATTGAGAGCTGATCAGACATGCTGGACATTATTTGACCCATCGATCTCACTGGAAATTGCATCATTTAGCTGTGGAGGGGATGGACATCTCAACACAGGACAGAGGCTGCACAGACCTCCTATGTTGGAAAACACCAGTGGCGGTGGTAGGGCTTGCAAAATACTAACCCTACTTTCTGTTTGTTTCATAAGAAAGGCAGACTTATACTTAAATGGAGATCTCCCTCTAGTGGCTAATTTGTAGATCTATGAATAAAAAAGGCAAATACCCGAAACAGCATGCTTCTGTACTGTGAATTTCCCGCTAATGTTCCCACGGAGGGTGGGATCAGGGCACACCACTTACTATTTGTATTTTCATGGATGCCATCCTGTTTATGTGAAGATTTTGTAGTGAAGACCTTTGTTTATTTTGACATTGGAAGAATCAGGTTTACTTTATGCAACAATCCACAGCTGCCAATCATCAAATTTAGTGTTTGTTGCACTGCAGCAGCAGTTTTACTAGAGATTATTGTCTTTGAGTTAATGATAGAAATAAGACTATAGTGAAAATTATTTGCACCTTTGTAACTGATTTGTAACTTTCAGTAGAGAAGCTACAAAGATGACAATCCACATGCAGATGACTGTTATGTACATTTTATGAAATTTTCTCCAAATGAAGATCCTTGAATAAACATCAACACCTTCTGCTCCCCTACAGACCAAGCCTGTGGCCTTTGCTGTCCGGACGAATGTAGGATACATCCCGGCTCCTGGAGATGATGCTCCGGTGCAGGGAATGTCCATCAACTTCGATCCCAAAGACTTCCTTCACATCAAGGAGGTAAGGATGGAAGTGGACTGATGATCCTGGTGTTTCAAATTATAGTTATAGAGAGGTTTCATGCTATGGCTATAGAGATTGAATACATGTAAAAAAAAAGGCACCCGGAGAAAAGGGCGCAGGGTTTTGCCTCTAGTAGAATCTCGCTAACATTAGCACTATTCTACTACTAGGATTGTCTACTATTTGTAAACAGTCCCTATTCAGTGTGCAGGGGGAGGGGCATTATCCAAAGTTTTGCAGGGGGTGCCCAATGATTTCTAGTTATGCCTCTGCATAGATAGTTACATATGTAGTTACATAAAGATGACATATTATTGTAAAATATTTCTGCAATATATTATGCTCATATCATACAGAATGGTGCTGAAACTGGACTGCTGGCATTGACCGTTTATGAGGAATTTCCAGGATTACTGCGCTTTGTAGAGTGTGTGTTACAGATGGTAATTTACTAAGGATACTGAGCATTAAACAGCAGGGATGTTTGCATATGATCACTTCAAGCATGCATCCAGAGACAGGACTCGTAAATATAGCATCATGTCTCTGCATACAGTTTGATGTTTTAGTGAACACAGATGTTGCTGTATATCTATTTAGATTTTACAGAACCAGAACTGTCAAGATTTTTCACACTGGTTGTAAAGGAACCTAAAAGCTTCCCTATTGAAAGTATTGCAAAGTAAAATTTTACTTCTCAAAACAAAAATAAAAATGAAGATTCCACCTCTACATGAGCTAGAAGTGATATCTCTAATGTACAGTCTGACTCCAAAACAGTGGGTGGAATTAGAAAATTGGTTCTTATGTCCTTGTAAGCAAGTTACACTTTTTTTAAAAAATAAAGCTGAATTATAACACAACTGTAATATCACCTAAATGACTAAGCTACAGGTGTTCTGTAATCCAGCAGTTGTGGATGTACACCTGATTTATAAAGGCATGAAGGGATGATATTGTATTTTCTACCCACTATTCGGAAGTGATGTATTATGGATGTCAGTTATCGATCATGTGCAGATGAAACTTTCAAATGTCTTTTGTTTTAAAGGGGACCTGAAGTGAGAGAAATATGGAGGCTGTCATCTTCATTCCCTTTTAAACAACGCCAATTGCCTGGGTATTATGCTGAGCTTTTGGTTTTCCTTGATTTTGAGTCACATGCCTGCAACGAACATGCAAGCAGTAGAGTCAGAGCAGAGTCAGAGCATCTGATGTGCATACTCAATATGGTATTGTCAGAATTGTCAGATACAGTATTGTCAGAAGAGCATCAGCACCTTCTTCAGGCAAATGGCAGTGATTATTAGAGGATGAAGGTGGCAGTCTCTGTGTTCCCCTAAGGGTTCCCCTTAAAGTGCACCAGTGGTGAAAATAAACTGATGAGACAATTGTATCTATCCCCCTATTCCTAAAAAAATTCCTTTTTTTAGACATCCCAGTTTTATCTTTAAATACGTAAAAAGTAAATTTAATGTTTTATTGTCTCTGCTCAATGACAGTCTTTCAAGTGTCCCAGAGTTAAAATAAAATATATGAACTATTGACCATTTTATATATACCCTGCACTCAGAAGCTGTTCTCTTCCAGGCAAGAGTTTATTGTTGTTATTTCTTATCAGTGATGGTAAACAGGGCCAGTAGCAGTCCAATTTCTAGTGAAAAATCGTTTGAGCGATCAGATAATTCGGATCGGATGTGATTGGACTGGTTGTAAATAATCTCCGTTGATGGGCACAATCAATTATGAACAATTATAAAAACAGTTGTCCAATTGGATTTTCATTGACCGAAATTTGGATTTTCTTGTCGGTTGTGATAGACAGGAAGCAAAGATTGGTTCATTGATGGTGTAGTGAGCGATGTATTACAATATTTCACTTCCGATTAGAATTATCTGATCGCTCTTTACACTATAGTCGACTAAGTCCCAACTAAAGAGAAACTGTCACTTGCAAATGTGAACTTTTACTCTCTCAGACATAAAAAGAAAATAAGTAACACAGCCTAGTTATGTGTTTTCTTGGCACTATGCATACAGTACACACTGTTCTCCCCAGAATTTTTTTCCAGCTGGGTGGCATGAAAAATTAGTGGGGTGGGGAGGGACAGACAAATACAGGGCCGGCGATTCCACAGGGGTAAACTAAGCAATTGCCCAGGGCCCTAGAGCCAGCTGTTGGACCCCCCAGTCTCCCTATAATTGATAGAGCAGAACGTGGCCAGACTGCACATGCGCAACAAAGTTCGACTTGTCCAGAATACTGGGCCATCCAGCGGGAAACAGGAGCGGCCCGGGGAGATGGCGAGGGACCAAGCGGCCTCAAGGGGGGCTGGAGGAAGCCCAAGGTGAGTATAAAACCTGACACTACTTTCATCTCATTTTTCCTTTAAATTTAGAGCCTATATAATCCCAGCCCCACCACTGGAGACACACCACAGAGGGCTTTTTAGATTTTTTTTTTTTTTAATGCTTCCATTGACTTGCATTAAAATTGCGTTAAAATCGCGGCAGGGTATTTCAAAAAATGCGGTTGCGGAAATTTTGCTACAATTTTGATGCAAGTCAATTGGAGCAGTTTAAAAAAAAAAAAACAATCTGAAAATCACTCTGCGTGTGTCTCCAGCCTAGAGCAGTTTACCTCCAGGAGGGCAGCCTCATGTGGAGAAGAGACAGAGCCAGCCAGGAGAACAGTGAATACTAATGATGCAGAGACTGCAGCTCTCCTGTGCCATGTGTCACCAACAGCAGATCTGGATAAAGTTTGAGTAGGATCATCTGTGTGAACTCTGCTGCCCTCTAGCTGCAAGTCTGTGCATGCCCCAAATTAGTATTCACTGCACTCCTGGCTAGTCCCTCCTCTTCATGAGCTGCTGTGATAGGAGGGGAGTGAGGAGGAAACCCAACAGCAGGGTGCACGCCAGAATTGGCCGTGCTCGTGCGGAGCACCGGGCTAATAGGGCTTGGGGAGAACACTAAGTACACATGTCTATCTCAGCATGTCATATGTCTCCTCATGTACACTTTAAAGAGGAACTTCAGCCTAAACAAACATACTGTCATTAATTTACATTAGTTATGTTAATTAAAATAGATTGGTAATATAATCTCTTACTCACCGAGAAACTTTACTGCGCTTCCCATTTAGTAAATCAACTCTGCCATTTCCATGGGTGACTGATTAATTACATGTTGTAATATCCCTCATGTAAAGAAATTTGTTACTCTTGACACTTTGCCTTACCAGTGGAGTAGGAAGTGCTGTGAGGCCCAGGCATGGGACCCCAGTCTTCCAAACCTTATGCTGGGAACACTCAATGCAATTTCCCTTTTGATCGACTGGTGATCGGACAGGAAGTTGTAGCGTGTGTACATGTCCAAACTGCTCCTGATCGATAAAGGGAGTGATTTTCCGATGACAACTTCACAAAATCGATCACTTTCTCGATCGGAAACAGATCAGGCATGTCAGAAATAATCGTCCAATTCCCACCGATCAGACGGGAAATTGTATTGTGTGTTCCCAGCATAAGGCACAGCCCCTTCCTTCTTCCCCATTTGTTATTTCCCATCCCCAGTCTTCTTCCTGATAACTGGGAGGGAGCTGGTGAGGATGGTGAGAGGTATTTGGAAGCGAGATTGTCATTGAGGAGTGTAGACTGCTGCTATGGAAAGGGTCCTGGAGTGAGAGGGGGGTATATAATATGTCAGGCTTGGGGAAGGAATATAGGGTTGTATAATGTGAGAGGGCTGCAGGAAGCAAGTGGGGAATTTTGGCAGTATTTGTAGTATTTGTATAGCGCCTTTCTCCTGTCGGACTCAAAGCGCTTGCGAGGCAGCCACTAGAGCGCACTCAGTAGGCAGTACTATGGAATGAATGCCATAATATGAGTGCTGCCTGGAGTACATAGGGATCTGGGCTATTTTATTAAAAAGGTAATCCAGGCATTAGGGGAATTTAAGTGCAGAAGTTAAAATTATATTGTTGGTTGTGGTAAAATGCTTCAAGAGGGAGAGATGCATCATGGGACGCAGGGATTTGGGCTTACAACCATTAACTGTTGGACCCCGTAATATGTAGTTGTACCCTGGGCCTTATACTAACCACAAATTAATGGGAAGATAAACTTATCATATACATATAATTGCCAATGTTTAACCACTTTATCAACCACTACAGTATACCTATGTTCTCTGTGACTTTGTCTAAGCCACAAGGACGTAGATATACATATTGTAGCTGAAGCACAGCTGTGCATGATTGGGCATTGCTGCTGTGCACACCACTGGCACTATCTGTTGCAGAACTAATTGGTGAAAGGGAATATACGTTCCCTGAGCCAATAAGATTGATTTTTTACCACAAAAAATGCTTTTAATTTCTTATTCTTGTTCATATTGAAAATACACACAGTAGCATTATTTTGTAATGAAATATCCTCCTCAAAAATTGTGACAGGAACATAATCTAAGTTTTGTGACAAACTGTAGAAATAACCAGACAAAATGTTTGTTTTTATCTATAGTAGAACTTTTTATTTTTAAACTGAAATTGGTCAAACTGAGAAATAATGTGTTTTTTCCCCCATTACACTGCATAGAAAACAAAAATTGTTTGAGGGAAAAATTCCTTACAAAGAAAGCCTAGTTTGCCTTGGAAAAAAAAAACAATATATATTTCATTTAGGTGTCATAAGTAAGGATAAAGTCATTGCTGATTAAAGGGAACCCGAAGTGAGAGAGATATGGAGGCTGCCATATTTATTTTCTTTTAAACAATACAAGTTGCCTGGCTGTGCTCCTGATCCTGTTTATCTACTTTGAGCCATAGACCCTGAACAAGCATGCAGCAGATCAGGTACTCTGACCTGGCTGACTAAATATGGCTGCCTCCACATCCCTCTCACCTCGGGTTCCCTTTAAATAGGGACATAGCTAAAATGTCAAAACTGCTCTGGTTCGTAAGGGGGAACCACGGTCTGGATGTGAAGAGGTTCAAATTGCTGTTGTTTAACCATTTTGTGCTCTTTGGAATGATTTTGCAGAAATACAACAATGACTGGTGGATCGGGCGAGCAGTACGGGAGGGCTGTGAGGTGGGCTTTATTCCCAGTCCTGTGAAGCTGGAACACATGAGAATGTTGCAGGAACAGAAGATGCGACAGAGCCGACTTAGTACCAGGTAATGACATAATCAGCTCCTTCATACTGTTGTATAAGCTCCTCCCCCTGTTTACGCTAATCCCATATGCTTACTCTGTATGTTCTCCCTACACTGCCTTACATTTTCTCTGTCCATTTGTAGTAAATCCATTGGAAACTCCAATAGTTTAGGTGATGTGGTCAGTGGTACACGGAGACCAACCCCTCCAGCCACAGGTGAGGAAACAGATCCTGTCCACCTGCTCTTTAAAGGTAACGCAACTCCCTATCAAGCCTCACTTATTGCTATCTATTTGTTATATGTAATTATGCCTCCTATATTGGTCAATGTTACATATTGGCTATGAGAGCAGTTCAAACTGCATGTAGAAGACAGGTGCACTTTGTTTAATGCTGTGACAGAAATGACTGTTTTTTTTCCTGTTAATTAAAATTTTGGTTTATTCAGTGCTTTTCAATATAATTTCCATGAAATAAACTTGACACTAGGTTACATTCCCCACTGGGAATGATTTTGATTTTTCTGCTTATATTAATTTCCCACTGATGATTTCCATAAGTGCAGATGACGGTCCAATAAGAAACCATACAAAGGAATTCAAACATGGCAGTGCTCTAGTTTCAGGCCAGTGTTGCAATGGGATGCAGAAAGTATGAATGGCAGAGCAGCAGCCTCAAAGCATGACAGAGCAAAAATAGAACAACAGCAAGTATAAAGACAGGAGAATTACACATGAAGAAAAAAAACACATACAAAGAAAGAAATATACAGAAGTATATAGCTCAAAAGACAGAAGTATACATATGAAGAAGTGTACACATGACAAACTAAATATATAGATCAAAAAGACTTATTGGTAAATATACACAAATTATGGTGCTGGGTTTTATTTTTGCATTTTATTCAAATACTTTTTTCTCTTTTATGAAACATCAGTAAAGTAGGGACACCTTTTACCTACTTACCTGAAGGGGAGAGTGGAAATCAGGTAGCCCCTTATTACAGTGGGCATTGAGATTTCTCATAAGTTCTCCGCATGATAATGCACCATCATTGGGGGATTTATTAACCCCTTGTCCTTGACATTTGCTTACCCTCCTTTACAAGGTACTGTCCCATTGTTAAGAACCTTGGGGGTTTGTATGGCTGATGGAGCACCGCTTGCCACCTGCCATTCTTTGGCCACAATTTTTTGAGGTTTATATATATATATATATATATATATATATATATATATATATATATATATATATATATATATATATATATATATATATATATCTATATATATATATATATATATATATATATATTAAATATATCTTTAGGCTTGGTTCACACATGAAAACGAGTCCAGCCCTGTCAGTTATTGACAGTTGGCGTCAGTTTTGTATAGGTTTCTACAGTATAGCTGTGTTCACACACAAAAAGTTTACATTTCGAGTCTGGTCCAGTCCTGTCAGTTTTTGTATCAGTTTTGCATGTGTTTGGTTTGGTTCACACATAAATCTGTACACCAAGTTAGGACTCTCCACTCAGTTTTCAGGAACGTATCCAGTGGATCCCTTTTTTATTTGCAAGTCAAGGTGGCCAATATTTCTAACATTACGCTCCGTGCATACCTTTTTGTCCTTTACAGAAAGCATTCCAAACACGTACGTTTTTATTGCAAGTGTGAACCGGCCCTTATAGAATATATTGAATAAATGTGTTGACAAAACTGTTTCACTTATCTTATCCAATTTCAGCAAAGTGAAATCTGGTTGATGTAGCTTATAGCACTTCACATATGAACAATGTTATGTGCATTAGTATGTTCGACAGGTCCAGAAGCCAAGTGGAATCCTTGTGTAAAGGGCTGTATTACATACATGAGCCATATCACATGAACTATTGCTGGTGTATATCCACAATGACACTCATCACATGAAAATGATGTGTGAATCCTACATTCACTGTAACCTCCAGTCTGCACGAGTATTTGCTGCTGGTGTAAACAGCCAGACTCCTATGTTCCCTGTCTTCTCAGAATTGTACTGCAGGGAATTGAATCTTACATGGTAGGTGTAGGCTTCATGCATCATATGTGGAAAAATACATATTTGTGTTGCTCATGGCAACCACTTAGTTTCATTTTCAGATTTGTAAAAACACAAATGACAACTGGAGACTGGTTGTCATGGGCAACACAGTATTCTTTATGTGCAAGTTTATGACTTGGAATTACATATAACTATAATTTAAAGAGAAACTCCAACCTAGAATTGAACTTTATCCCAATCAGTAGCTGATACCCCCTTTTACAACAACAACAACAACAACAAATAACATTTGTAAAGCGCTTTTCTCCCGTGGGACTCAAAGCGCATAAGCATGGCTCCGACCATCGTGGTACAGAGGAAGAATTTTATAAATCTGGAAATGCCAGGCTAAACAGGTGGCTTTTCAGTCTGGATTTGAATAGCTCCAGGGATGGTGCTGTCTTTACTGGGTGTGGTAGGGAGTTCCAAAGAGTAGGGGCAGCATGACAGAAGGCTCTGTCTCCAGATTTTTTGAGGTGCACTCTGGGAGTGACCAAGTTTATAGAACTTGCTGATCTGAGGTTGTGAGAGGTGTGGTGCAGCTTCAGCCAGTCCTTCATGTATCCAGGGCCCAGATTGTGCAGGGATTTGAATGTCAGCAGTCCAATCTTGAAGAGTATTCTCCATTCTACTGGTAGCCAGTGCAGTGAGCGAAGGATCGGTGTAATGTGACAGTGGCGAGGCTGGTTTGTTAGCAATCTGGCAGCAGCATTCTGCACTAATTGCAGGCGACGCAGGTCTTTTTTGGGGAGGCCAGCATAAAGGGCATTGCAGTAGTCCAGCCGTGATGTGATGAAGGCGTGGACTAGGGTTTGAAGATCCTCTGGGGGAATCAGATGTTTAATCTTTGCAATGTTCTTCAGATGAAAGAAGGAAGATTTAACTACAGATGAAATTTGGTTTCTGAAACTCAATTCCCTATCGATTAGCACGCCAAGGCTGCGCACAAGGTTGGAGCTGTTTATGTCTGAATTCCCAATCCTGATTGGTGTTGCTTTAGGATAGAGCTGTTTTGATGGCGAGCACTGGCTTTGGACAAACAGGACCTCAGTTTTGTCAGCATTCAGTTTCAACCAGTTATCATTCATCCATGCCTGAAGCTCAGCTAAGCAAGAGTTTATTTTTGCGGTAGGGTCTGTTCCACCAGGTTTGAAGGACAGGTATAGCTGTGTGTCATCGGCGTAGCAGTGGTACGTCAGGCCATGTCTCTTTTACATGAGAAATATAATGCTTTTCACAAACACACCATCAGGGGGCGCTGTATGACTGATTTTGTGCTGAAACCCCTCCCACAAGAAGCTCTGGGACCGCGGTACTCTGGGCAAACTGCCACAATGTAACAATGTTCACAGACAGGAAATGGCTGTTTACAGCTGTCTGTAACAGCCAAAACAGCTAGGAGCAGCTACATAACCTGCCCACAGTAAAAATGTCACCATGTAATAAATGTCAGAATGTAAATCGGGGAGAGGAAAGATTTTACAATGAGCAAACACTGACTAAATCATTTATACATAATTATGGTAAAAATTAAGCACTTTTTTTACTACATTATTTTCACTGGAGTTCCTCTTTAAGGACCTTGTTGAACATACATCAAAGACAGCAGTACTTTGCAACCATCACCAGGGTCATATCAGAATACCAAAAGGCTTGCTGAAAAGTCATTGAACGTGAGTTTGTGGTATAGGAGTCGCATGCAGAACCTACAGCAAGAAGTTCTCGTTAATACACACAGAACAACTTGGATTTATTAAATAACAGTTCTTCCTACAGTCTGGCACATAAATGCAGTCCCCAAGCAAACTGAAACAGGTAAATAGAGCGCCACCATAGGCTGCATTGTTAATAGTTGCAATTAGCAGTACCCGCGGCACCCAATAAAATAGTGGGCGGCCCCGTAGCCCAGAATATTAGCAAACTACGGACGGTTGGTGCCCAAAATATCAGTGTCAGTGGATAGGGTTGGATGGGATCTTTAGGGTGAGCTGCTGGCGGGGCCCTTGTAGGGGGGAGGGTTAAGGTTAGGAACTGCCAGGCAGGGTCTTAAGGTTAGGCATCGCCGTGGTGGGTTTTAGAGTTAGGCATCACCGGGGGAGTTGTAGGGTTAGTCAGGGTGGTTATAGGGATAAGCAACGCCAGGGGTGTCTCAAGTTTAGGCATCACCATGGTGGGTTTTAGGGTTAGGCATCGTCAGTGGGGTAGTAGGGTCAGGCAACTAGGGAGCGGGTTTTAAGGTTACGCGTCGTGGGGGGGGGGGGGGGGGGAGAGTCTTAGGGTAAGACAGCATAAGGGTGATCAGCTAGTGTTGGGTATCAAGAAGGAGGGCTCGTGTTAGAGTAAAGTTAGGTCATAGTAAAATATTGGTAAAGATTACTGATGTCTTACTATTGGATATAAGTAGTAGAATATCGGTAATTTTACCAATATTCTACAGGTGGCAATTTCCGGCACCCTTTTTACCGTGTCGCTCATTGACATGTACGCTAAGAAATCACCCTGTAACAGTACTGGGTTGATATGGATCACATATGAGGCAGATTGAAAAATCCATCTCCATCTCTTTTAACTCATTATTCATCATATTCCCCATGTGTTGCACAGTCTTTCTTTTCAAATTCATTCTTTTTTTTATCTTGGTTTTTCTCTTCTTTTCTTTCCATCCACTGTTTGTCATTATCCGACCTCCCCCCCCCCCCCCCCCCCCCCTCTTTCACCCCAAATATGTTCCATTGTTTGATTATTCTTTTATTGCCACTATTTAAACTTTTATGTTTGGTGTTTCCTTACTATTGTTTCACCCTTCCCTTATTTATCTGCAAAACTGACCCTCTGTCTCCCCTTCCTTACTTCTTTTCCTGCCATGTAACTCCTGTCACCCCCTTCCTGCCCCGTATTCTCTAGGTCCCCCAGAATCCCCCATAGGTTATGAGCTAGATGCTGTTGATATAGAGGATGAGGAAGCAGAGCCTCCGGCTGCTCAGCACTCCTCCCAGAGCAGCACGGGGAGCGTAACAACCCCCCCAGCGGCCACCAAACGAGGCCCTTTCTTTAAGAAGGTAACCCGCCCCTTCCCTATGCATTGCTATGACTATGAACGGCCCTCCCTGCTGCTTGACAAATGTCCTGAAACTGTGACTTTACACTTAACATTATAAGACTTGTGTTTGATGTGTTTTCAGCATGACTATTAATGATGTTGAATCAAATCTGCAACTGTGTAAAATAAGTATACTGAGACTAACATTTGTAAAGCTGTTTTATTGCTTGTGAATGTGTCAACATCCATGTATTTGTAAGCAGGAAGCTAGATTACACAGATAGGAAGTGTGCTTTTCATCCAAACATTCTATGGGCAAATCAAGTGCTAAAGCTCAGTGGTGCAGCTACAGACCTCGGGCTTTGATGCTGAATGTGGACCTGCCCCACTCCTAACTCTGCTTCCCACCTCCTCACAAGATAACTCCACCCCTTTCCTCCATAATCCAACACAACCTTGAAAATTAATAGATACAAGAGCGCAATAATTGACAAGAGACTATTCAGCGTAAAACAAACATTCTATGCATCTTCTTCTCATAAAAAGTATTTTTTCCTCCAGCTCACTCCCCAAGCCCTGTGTCCTTCAGGCACATAGCCCCGCCCCCTTGCAGAGAAGTGCCATGGCACTGTCTGTATCTGAGATAGAGAGTGCCACAGAAGCGCCACACCATTTCTCTGCAAGGGAACTGAGCTATGCATTAAAAGTTGGTGGGCGCGGAGCTTAGGGAGTGAACTGGAGGAACAAGCAATTATAACTTTTTATGAGAAGAATACACATAGCATGATTACTGTTTTAGGGATCTGTCTAGCCTTTATGATTGGCAGGAATAGATGGGGGTGGCTGGTCAGGCAGCACCAGCAGCTTTGTAATTATTTTTGTAATTATGTATGGGGAAGGGGAGGTGCTAAATGTCTCACTGATTAATGCCGGTATGTTCAAATTGATGTTGTATGTCAGTGGGTCATGGAAGCACAGACACTGCAGGGAGGGAGCCATGGGGACAGGAGGTAGGAAGAATACACCAACAGGTGAGTTGACACCACCAGCATATGCTTACTATGTATTTGGGGGAAGATGGGGAAGGCATTATAAGCCAGCCATAGGTGTACTGGAGGGAATGGGCATTTGCGACCCCAGTTCCTGCACCATTAGTAAAGCTTGTCAATCTACCGTAATGGGAGGAGTCCCCATAGTTCCTTACAAGTATCATTCCATCTGGTATAAAATGGACAGCCAGCTGTCTTATTCATCCTATATGGGTGACAGTCATAGGAAAACCTGGTGGTGTGAAGGAGGAAGCTGAGGCAGAACATCAGGGTTCTTGGCTCTTTCCAAGCCGAATGGTTTTGAATTCTTTAGATGAAGCATAGCTGTCCCTCTTCCTTCCTCATTTGTCCCTCCTTCAGGACTGATTTACAAATTAATGTAAATATATGAATTTTTCTACTGAAAAATGTGTCTACTGAAAAATTGACATTACACTTTATTCCTGTCCTTCAAAGGGAACCTGAACTGAGTAAAATTATTTAAAATAAACACATGAGGTAATTTCAAATGAACATTACATAGTTACCTTGCCATCAGTTCCTCTCAGAAGCTCACCATTTTCTTCTGACAATGATCCCTTCCAGTTCTGACAATATTTTGTCAGATCTGAAATATATCAATTGCTGTCAGTTATATATCAGTTGCTGTCAATTATAGCTGAGATGACAGCTGATTTGCCAGGTAATGTCCATGTTTCCCTATGGCTGAAGTGGGTGATGTTACATTTTAACGGTGTGCTGTCCAGAAAGCTGTTATGGGGTAATGGCCATTTTCAAAATGGAGGACATAGAATTCCCTTGATCCCAGTGGACAAACAGGACACGGGAGAGGAGAGAGAGATTGAGGAGTAGACTACACGGGAGGTAAGTATGACTTATTGATATATTTCTTGTTTTCATATGTGAATATGAAGGAAAATAAGTCAGGATATAAAGGACTAGTATGGTTTGAATTATAAAACAACCTATTTTTCCTACGAAATCTTCATGGTATGTGTGACTAGAGGTGTGTCATGGTCATGATTAGGGGTGTGGCTTAAGTGTCCCTCTTTCTTATCTCAAAAAGTTGGGAGGTAAGGAGGAAGTCTGCTGTTGGAGACCTGCTGTAGACTGGCATATTTTGATGTTGGGTTAGTCTACCACTATGTTCTTTTCCCCACTGGAAGGTCTCCCTCTCTTTGCATATGTAGCCAGTCCTAAACATGGCTCCACAATGCACTGTAAGAATGGGGTACTATGGTGTGTTCCTTCCTCACTAGCCTCCTTCTCACTACTATGCTCACTACAACATTTCTGATACATTTTTAAAGCAAATGTGAACATGTCATGTTTGGAAGGAAGGAACGTGTTCCCCATGCGAGTTAGCTAAACTTCTGCTTATGTTTTACAATGTGACTTGGGAATAATAGCTTTTATTTAATGAACATCATCTTCAGTGAGGCAAATAATATGTCTATATATATATGCATGTCTCTGTAATTACAGCAATAACATGCACGATTTGTGTTTTTTTCCCCCTACCTGTCTTTGCTTCCTTATCGCCTCTCACCCTCTATTTTCTTTTAACCCTTCCCTTTCTCTTTGCGTTCATCTGTTGCCCCACTGTTTTTGTTCTCCACTTCACTCATTACTTACATGCAGCTAAACAGAGGCAGAAGTCAGTAAGTAGCTGTGTGTGCTTTGGCTTCTTGCGATGTGGTGTTTTGTGCCATAGACAGAGCATGTTGTGTAGTGTCAGTGACTGGCTAAGGCTACGTTCACAGTGGGGGAGTTGCGGTGCGATGTAACGGAAGTAATGCAGAACGGCGCACTGCAATGCAAAAGCAATGGGATGTCCACAGTGCGTGTGATGAAGTTTAATGGCACGCATTACCAGTGCTAGTGAAACATACTTTTCATTGACTGTATGCAACGCAATGCGCAGATAATGTGCGGCATGACTTTCCCGTTCTGTCGCATTCCTGCTTTTACAGGTGATGCCCCCTGTGAATTTAGCCTTATATGCCGAAGTGCTGGTGTATGTGGAGCTTGCATTATGAGAACGTAAGATGTACAGAGGTGTAATGCCATATCTCTTTTACAGACAGAGCACATCCCACCATACGATGTGGTTCCCTCTATGAGGCCAATCATTTTAGTTGGACCCTCGCTGAAAGGTTATGAGGTAATATGAATACATAATGCTAAGCTTAAAGTATCCCTGAACTGGGTTTTGCGCAACATCTTTTTAATTGTGTTTTATCTGTGGTGCTGTGACATGTCATGGGACCATCTTCACCCTCCAGCGCCTCCTGTGTCTCCCGCTCTGCTAAGCCGTAATATCCGACTGAGCAGAACGTCAATTATGTGTGGGGAGGAAGTGGCAGTTCCCCCGGCCCCTCCTCTCTGCCCGCCCTTAGGAAGGCCCCTCCACTCGCCGCTTATAGCTCCCGATACGCTGTTACTGCACACAGGGCAGATGGAAATCTGTAAGAAAGCCAGAAAGACTTTGAGCTTTTCTTACTAAGGCATCTTCAGTGATTCCTGAGGATCACTAGATTGTGCGCTGTAGCTCCGCCCCCACTGCACACACACCAGCATAATTATGGAGCACAACATGGTGCTACAGGGGATCAATGTGTCAGATTTTGTCCGACACTTTGATCCACATAGACTGACAATGTGCCAGACTAGATCTGGCAATGGTGTTCCTAGTGGCGAGTTGTAATATTTAAATTATGTGGCGCGCCGGAGGATGGGACCGGTGGGGATCAAAGTGTAGGACTTTGTCCCATACTTTGATCTAAAGAGGCTGACCATGAGCCAGATTTTATCCAGCAACAGCGCCCCTTTTGGCAGCCATGTTTTCCTATGTCGTACTATGTTCGACATTGAGCCTGAACTGGAAAATGCCAATATCAGACATCACTAAGGGTTGTTTGGTATAAAAATTAGGTCAGTGAAATATCACATTCATCATTTTAGACTATTTCCCAAATTAATTTTGACTTTCACACATGCGGTTATAGTTAATATACCGAAAAATGTTGTTTCAGTTCACTAAAACCTGCTCAGTAATGTAGAAGTGTTACCAGCTGTAGAGTAGATCTCTGCAGCAAGCTGTGATTCTTCTACAAGTGGTCTGCATGAGCCATTCCTGCCAGCTTACTATAGTAGAAGGCTTACTGCATCCCTTTAGATGTGCATGCATGCCACTAGAACATACATGTCAAACTCCAGCCCATGGGCCAAATCTGGCTCACAGAGTCATCAAATTTTGGCTTGCAAGTGGTTTCCCCACTGTGCATTATGTTTGGCTCACTCTAGATCTCCAGGGAAGCTACACTAGACGTGAAGCACTATATCACTAGGACCACTAGACACCAGGGAACTGTATAGGGGAGGGCCACTAGACACCAGGGAACTGTATAGGGGAGGGAGCTAGACCACCAGACACCAGGGAACTTTTTAGGCGAGGGAGGGGGGGGGGGGGCCATTAGACACCAAGCAACTTTATAAGGGAGGGAGGTGCCCAGTAGTCATCGAACTTGGCCCGCAAATTGATCACAGTGTTTGATCTCTGCCCACTTTGTATTTTAGTTTGAAACCTCTGCACTAGAGGGTCCTCTTCTGTGTACCAGTATATAGATATGCACATCTAAAGGGATACACAATAGCCTATTTAAATGTCTCCTCATGCTTTTGTGGGTTTTCCACTTTCTGATGTCCCGCCCAGTAGCGCATCGGATCAAATAGTATGAGTAGCAGGACCGGGTGGCTCTTCCTATTGGCTTTCTCCTTTAGTCTGTCCATTTTACTTGTGCTAATTTCTAGTTACCAACAGGTTCAGGTTGCTCTTAAAATACTGAACATTTTATTTGTTTTACAGAATGCTTTTATGTTTGTGAATTGACATTATTGAGGTTTTTATCGCACAAGTTGGTAATTTACCTCACTGGTCAGTAATTTTACTTTTCAGTGTGGTAACACCCTTAGTGAATTGGTGTTAGGCAAAGTGATTGGTAAAATCATCTGTTTTCTGCATTACCGAAAGCAGTAATGGTGGATTGAAGCCATGGTCTGACATAATATTGGAAAGCAGTGGCGTACCTAGGGCATTTGGCACCCGGTGCTGGGTATTAAAAGACCCCCCCCCCTAAAAAAATGGGCGTGGCCACAACCTGCGGCGTGCTTCGCGGCAAAAATGGGCGTGGTCATGACCGGATGAGGGCGGAGCTAACTGTAATTTAAAGTATTAGCTAGTATAGTTGCCCCAGTATAGCTAGTAGTTTCCCCCAGTATAGTTGCCCCCAGTGAAGCTAGTATAGTTGCCCCCAGTGAAACTAGTTGCCCCCAGTATAGCTTGTATAGTTGCCCCCAGTATAGCTGGTTTAGTTGCCCCAGTATAGCTGGTTTAGTTGCCCCAGTATAGCTAGTTTAGTTGCCCCCAGTATAGCTAGTATAGTTGCCCCAAGTATAGCTGCCCCCAGTATAGCTAGTATACCTGCCCTCAGTATAGCTAGTTTAGTTGCCCCCAGTATAGCTAGTTTAGTTGCCCCCCCAGTATAGCTAGTTTAGTTGCCCCCAGTATAGCTAGTTTAGTTGCCCCCAGTATAGCTGCCCCAGTATAGCTAGTATACCTGCCCCCAGTATAGCTGCCCCCAGTATAGCTAGTATACCTGCCCCCAGTATAGCTAGTTTAGTTGCCCCCAGTATAGCTAGTTTAGTTGCCCCCAGTATAGCTGCCCCCAGTATAGCTGGTATAGTTGCCCCCAGTATAGCTGGTATAGTTGCCCCCAGTATAGCTAGTATAGTTGCCCCCAGTATAGCTGGTATAGTTGCCCCCAGTATAGCTGGTATAGTTGCCCCCAGTATAGCTGGTATAGTTGCC
The DNA here is from genome assembly GCF_040937935.1 of Hyperolius riggenbachi. Classification (NCBI taxonomy): domain Eukaryota; kingdom Metazoa; phylum Chordata; class Amphibia; order Anura; family Hyperoliidae; genus Hyperolius; species Hyperolius riggenbachi. The sequence goes on from NC_090657.1 coordinate 97,600,765, forward strand.
CCCAGTATAGCTGGTATAGTTGCCCCCAGTATAGATGGTATAGTTGCCCCCAGTATAGCTGGTATAGTTGCCCCCAGTATAGCTAGTTTAGTTGCCCCCAGTATAGCTAGTATAGTTGCCCCCCAGTATAGCTAGTTTAGTTGCCCCCCCCCCAGTATAGCTAGTTTAGTTGCCCCCAGTATAGCTGCCCCCAGTATAGCTAGTATACCTGCCCCCAGTATAGCTAGTATACCTGCCCCCAGTATAGCTAGTTTAGTTGCCCCCAGTATAGCTAGTTTAGTTGCCCCCAGTATAGCTGCCCCCAGTATAGTTGCCCCCAGTATAGCTGGTATAGTTGCCCCCAGTATAGCTGGTATAGTTGCCCCCAGTATAGCTAGTATAGTTGCCCCCAGTATAGCTAGTTTAGTTGCCCCCAGTATAGCTGCCCCCAGTATAGTTGCCCCCAGTATAGCTGGTATAGTTGCCCCCAGTATAGCTGGTATAGTTGCCCCCAGTATAGCTAGTATACCTGCCCTCAGTATAGCTAGTTTAGTTGCCCCCAGTATAGCTAGTTTAGTTGCCCCCCCAGTATAGCTAGTTTAGTTGCCCCCAGTATAGCTAGTTTAGTTGCCCCCAGTATAGCTGCCCCAGTATAGCTAGTATACCTGCCCCCAGTATAGCTGCCCCCAGTATAGCTAGTATACCTGCCCCCAGTATAGCTAGTTTAGTTGCCCCCAGTATAGCTAGTTTAGTTGCCCCCAGTATAGCTGCCCCCAGTATAGCTGGTATAGTTGCCCCCAGTATAGCTGGTATAGTTGCCCCCAGTATAGCTAGTATAGTTGCCCCCAGTATAGCTGGTATAGTTGCCCCCAGTATAGCTGGTATAGTTGCCCCCAGTATAGCTGGTATAGTTGCCCCCAGTATAGCTGGTATAGTTGCCCCCAGTATAGCTGGTATAGTTGCCCCCAGTATAGCTAGTTTAGTTGCCCCCAGTATAGCTAGTATAGTTGCCCCCCAGTATAGCTAGTTTAGTTGCCCCCCCCAGTATAGCTAGTTTAGTTGCCCCCAGTATAGCTGCCCCCAGTATAGCTAGTATACCTGCCCCCAGTATAGCTAGTATACCTGCCCCCAGTATAGCTAGTTTAGTTGCCCCCAGTATAGCTGGTATAGTTGCCCCCAGTATAGCTGGTATAGTTGCCCCCAGTATAGCTGGTATAGTTGCCCCCAGTATAGCTGGTATAGTTGCCCCCAGTATAGCTAGTTAAGTTGCCCCCAGTATAGCTGGTATAGTTGCCCCCAGTATAGCTAGTTTAGTTGCCCCTAGTATAGCTGCCACGGTGCCACCAGTATAGCTGCCCCCAGTATAGCTGGTATAGTTGCCCTCAGTATAGCTAGTTTAGTTGCCCCCAGTATAGCTGGTATAGTTGCCCCCAGTATAGCTAGTTTAGTTGCCCCTAGTATAGCTGCCCCCAGTATAGCTGGTATAGTTGCCCCCAGTATAGCTGGTATAGTTGCCCCCAGTATAGCTGCCCCCAGTATAGCTGCCCCCAGTATAGCTAGTACAGTTCCCCCCCCCCCCCCCCCCAGTAAAGATGCCCAGGAGGGGGAGAAGCAGCGCTAGAAGAAGGGGCAGCGGTGAGGAGGGGGGAAATATCCCCCCCCTCCCTCACATGGGACCCCTCCTTCTGCCTCTCTCTCCCCCTCCAGAATAGCTACGACAAGTGCTGGGGCGGCCGGAGGCGTATAGACAATTACTCACCTAATCTCCGCGTTCCTAGCGTCATGACGTTACAGGTCTCCGCCTCCAATGCCGCCCACTGTGCTTCCACTAATCAGGAAGCACAGTGGGCGGCATTGAAGACAGAGACCTGTGACGTCATGACGCTGCGCTCCACGCTTGGAACGCGGAAATCAGGTGAGTAATTGTTCATACGCCTCCGGCCGCCCCGCACTTGTCGCCGCTATTCTGGAGGGGGAGAGAGGCAGAAGGAGGGGTCCCAGGTGAGGGAGGGGGGGGATATTTCCCCCCTCCCCACCGCTGCCCCCACTGCCCCTCCTTCTAGCCCTGCTTCTCCCTCCTGCTGTGGGGGGTCGTGGTGACACCCCCCTGGGTGTCTGACACCCGGTGCGCCCCGCCCCCCTGCGCACTATGGTAGGGACGCCACTGTTGGAAAGGGTTAAGTTCTTGGCTCCACAGATACACCACCCTGTACTATTCCTGCATATGCATTATCTCCCATCTGGCTGTATGCCAATAGTAAGGCTGTGCTGAGATCATTCTTGTCTTACCTGCAGGTCACAGACATGATGCAGAAAGCCTTGTTTGACTTCTTGAAGCATCGCTTTGATGGAAGGTATTATCCTGTCATGTGATATGTATACAATATGTTGCACCACTCAGAATAAATGGCCATAACTCATCTAAAATGATGGTTCTTGTACACTAAGTATGCAGTTTAGATAAACTTTGGGATTGTTTACTATTCTAGTTTTTAAGAGTTATATGTATGGAGCTTCAAAGGGTTACACTGCTGCAGTACAAAAATCTGTGTTATCATTACATTGTTATTACTACTAGTCATTCTGTAATGGAATGCCATTAATGCCCTACTTTACCGTCTTAGAATATTCATTGTTAGTAAAGGCGAATAGGGAACTTTCATCTTTGATACAGCTGTTCCAGAAAAATTCCCTTTGGAAAAGTCAGTCACATAACCCAGAGATTTACCATAAGGCACTGTAGGCACGTGCCTACAGGCTCCTGATGATGGAAAGGCGTCTCACCCCCCTCCCCAGCGCCTCCTTCCTGCCTTACCTATGCAGAGTCCTGATGAGAGTGTAAATGAGAGGTTACTCTCCCTGCTCTCTGCATTCCACTGATCAGATCTCCCTTCAGTTGGGGACACCTCTAGCTACCTAATATTGCAGGTACTTCTGGCTGCCTAATACTAAGGGGCTCCTGTAAGCTACCTATTATGACAAGGGAACTAAGGGAAAAGTGACAGCTGGGCCAGCTGGCACACTTGCGGTGCAGTTCGGTGGGCGTTTGTAGGTTCATGGAGGGCAAAGACTACGGTGCCAGGACAACTGCGCCTATAGGCTCCTGTGATGTAAATCCTGGCCTGCCCAGAGATGAGTGCACAAGGTATAGAGCTGTGAGCAAAGTAGGAGTGGCTTCCTCTGCACAGAGCCATTACCTGACCATGCCCACCCCTTCCCTCTGTTTTCTCCTGTGCAGCATAAGGAGTAGGTCTGCAAGGCCAGCTCTGTGCTAACAGCGAAAAACTGTAGCCACTGCCTGACTATTTCCAGTGGGTCATGATGGGAGGGGGATTTGAACAATTTATAGACTGCTGTTCAGTCCAACCAGTCAGTATTTGACATTACCACAGTAAGTCAGCATTGCAGTCCCCACTAGCAGGGTTATAAAAAAATAAATAAAGCAAAAATGGTTTCTGTTCAATGAACAAAACTCTGTGCATTAAAAATCACAATGTTTTTCACCACATGCATTACAAAAAAAACCTGAACCAGGACTTTAGTATTAATTTAACCACTTGACCACTGAGGGTTTTTACCCCTTTAGGACCAGAGCAATTTTCACCTGTCAGCCCTCTTCCCATTATTTCACCAATAACTTAATCACAACAATTTGATGTACATCTTGTTGTTTTCGCCACCAATTAGGCTTTCTTTGGAAGGTACATTATGCTAAGAGTTATTTTATTCTAAATACATTTTAAATGGAATAATAAGAAAAAATTGGAAAAAAAAATCATTATTTCTCAGTTTTCAGCCATTATAATATTAAAATAAAACAAACATTCTATTGTAGATAAAACCCACACATTTTATTTGCCCATTTGTCCCGGTTATTGCAACATTTAAAATATTTCCCTAGTACAATGTATGGCGCCAATATTTTATTTGGAAATAAAGGTGCATTTTTTTCAGTTTTGTGTCCATCCCTAATTATAAGCCCGCAAATTAAAAAATTACAGTTTTATACCCTCTTCCATACCCATTAAAAAAAGTTCAGTCCCTAAGGCAACTATTTGGTTTTTTTTTTATGTAAATATATAGATATATAGTGGCTTACAAAAGTATTCGGCCCCCTTGAAGTTTTCCACATTTTGTCACATTACTGCCACAAACATGAATCAATTTTATTGCAATTCCACATGAAAGACCAATACAAAGTGGTGTACACGTGGGAAGTGGAACGAAAATCATACATTATTCCAAACATTTTTTACAAATCAATAACTGCAAAGTGGGGTGTGCGTAATTATTCAGCCCCCTGAGTCAATACTTGGTAGAACCACCTTTTGCTGCAATTACAGCTGCCAGTCTTTTAGGGTATGTCTCTACCAGCTTTGCACATCTAGAGACTGAAATCCTTGCCCATTCTTCTTTGCAAAACAGCTCCAGCTCAGTCAGATTAGATAGACAGCGTTTGTAAACAGCAGTTTTCAGATCTTGCATCAGATTCTTGATTGGATTTAGATCTGGACTTTGACTGGGCCATTCTAACACATAGATATGTTTTGTTTTAAACCATTCCATTGTTGCCCTGGCTTTATCTTTAGGGTCGTTGTCCTGCTGGAAGGTGAACCTCAGCCCCAGTCTAAAGTCTTTAGCAGACTCCAAGAGGTTTTCTTCCAAGATTGGCCTGTATTTGGCTCCTCCATCTTCCCATCAACTTTGACCAGCTTCCCTGTCCCTGCTGAAGAGAAGCAACCCCAGAGCATGATGCTGCCACCACCATATTTGACAGTGGGGATGGTGTGTTCTTAGTAATGTCCAGTGTTAGTTTTCTGCCACACATAGCGTTTTGCATTTTGGACAAAAAAGTTCCATTTTGGTCTCATCCGACCAGAGCACCTTCTTCCACATCTTTGCTGTGTCCCCCACATGGCTTGTGGCAAACTGCAAACGGGACTTCTTATGCTTTTCTGTTAACAATGGCTTTCTTCTTGTCACTCTTCCATAAGAGCCAACTTTGTGCAGTGCATGACTAATAGTTGTCCTATGGACAGATTCCCACACCAGAGCTGTAGATCTCTGCAGCGCGTCCAGAGTCACCATGGGCCTCTTGACTGCATTTCTGATCAGCACTCTCCTTGTTCGGCCTGTGAGTTTAGGTACATGGCCTTGTCTTGGTGGGTTTACAGTTGTGCCATACTCCTTCCATGTCTGAATGATCGCTTGAACAGTGCTCCGTGGGATGTTCAAGGCTTTGGAAATAATTTTGTAGCCTAAGTCTGCTTTAAATTTCTTAACAACTTTATCCCTGACCTGTCTGGTGTGTTCTTTGGACTTCATGGTGTTGTTGCTCCCAATATTTTCTTAGACAACCTCTGAGGCTGTCACAGAGCAGCTGTATTTGTACTGACATTAGATTACACACAGGTGCACTCTATTTAGTCATTAGCACTCATCAGGCAATGTCTATGGGCAACTGACTGCACTCAGACCAAAGGGGGCTGAATAATTATCCATAATTAAAAAAATGTTTGGAATCATGTATGATTTTAGTTCCACTTCTCACATGTACACCATTTTGTATTGGTCTTTCATGTGGAATTCCAATAAAATTGATTCATGTTTGTGGCAGTAATGTGACAAAATGTGGAAAACTTCAAGGGGGCCGAATACTTTGGCATTGCAATTTGCATGCAAATTGTTAATTTTAGATGTAAATGTAGGTATTTTTAGTGAATAAAATGTTTTTTGATGTAGTTTTACTATTTGCCCACAAGATGTCCTTAGTCATAATTTCCGATTCACGTAAGTAAGGACGTGAATCAGAAATTATGCATGCACAGTAACAACAGGAAGATACAATGAATGCAGGCGTCTCATAGATGCTGGCATTCATTGAATCGGGGACTGCGTTCCCATTAATTGATGTCCCCACTAACCAGTGGTAACAGTAGTGCGGCCGCAAGCTCCCATTGACTAACTTTCCGGCCCTGGTACTTCAGGTGAAATTTGTCAGGCCGTGATTGTACTGCAGGGAAACAGCATTATTCTATTAGTCATAAATCTGCACAAAGTAGAATGTGAAAAAATGTTTTGCTGTCTTTACACCACTACAGCTAGCTGGGATTACTGCAATTATGCATTCGTTCCACATATGTAGGTGTACTGGCATACTAAGAAGCTGAGAGTTAAGGTGGCCATACATCTGTAGACTTGGCAGGCGATTGACCATGTATGTATTGATCGTACATGCTGGAAAATATCAGGCCGAAATGCTCAATCTGCTGCAAATGGTAAAGGCATGCGATAATCATAAACAATGAATGCGGTGGAAACCCTGTCCGCGTCCCCCCAAATGTACATGTACCCCCCCCCCCCGATGCCCATGCATTAATACTTTACCTGTCCACCACTGTCTATGCACTCTTGTTCATCATTTGTGCCCTATATGGTTGCCGGCGTATTGCACGTGGCTGATGTCACTACACCAATTCCTGAAAGATTTCATGCTGAAATTCAATTGGGAATCAGCCTTCGGTTTATGGAGCTCAACAGATTTCTCTCCGATCAGATCTGTCCAAAATCGCTTCATTTATGGCCACCTTAACTCACTCCCTGGTAAGTAACGGCTGATTACTAAGCAATTGCGTAACACAAACAAAGAACTCATTACTGCTATAATTATAGGGACTGTACAAGATTTCATTATACTGTTGATATATTTTCCCCTTTCTAATCCAGAAAAAGAGGTTTTCATCTTTCTAATCCAGAAAGCTAAAAACTGTCAAAATTCAATAGCCTTGTTGGATTGGAACTTCTGTCCAGCCTCTAAGCTATGTTGCTTCTCACCCCCACCTCCTGTCTGTTGAATTAAGGTGTCTATTTGTGTGCAGAGACAAGACAGTTGCTGTTTGTGTTCAAGTATTAAAAGGGAAGAGGATTATATATCAAACTAGGCAGCACGAGTGGATGGAGTTAGCAGAACTGCAGATCCAATAAGCCTAGAGTCATATTTCAATGCAGGTTTCAACTGGCCGTATTAAAAAAGGGAAACTTTTTACAGGGTAAAAAACAGCAACAGTACTTTTATTTATTTTTTTAAGAAAAGTGAAAATACTCTTTTAAATGTAACACTTATTGAGAAAAATAGGATAGTGAAGTGTGAAGCTATGTACGCAGCAGATAAAAGTCTTTTGAAATGAACGATCAACAACCAATCGGCAGATAATCTTTGTAAATATTCTGTATTCTAAAATAAATTACTTAACGGCCTAAAAATATAACAAAGAAAGATGTTTGTCTTTTAATCTGTCCAATTCAGTGTAGCCAATTTTTTTTCTGACAACTGTCCTTTCCACAGAAGTTGCTTAACCTGTGTGTGCACAGCACAAACGTGAAGAAGAAGGAAGTAAATGGACTACAAAACCATTTCTTGGGTCTTTTGCATGAACCGATTGTTTGCCTGTGTACAACATCATTAAAACAAGCCAATGTTCAAACCTTCCCGCCAAATCTATACATCTTTATTTTCCAAAGATTTATATCTGATGTGTGTACACAGCTATAGAGCCTGTAAGATGTTTGCTGCTGTTGAGTCCCTGCTGGGGAGATGCCCCATAGACACGACAGGGATTTAAAGGAAGTCTTTCTGTAGACATTTGGCACGGGGACAAGTGTATTTGGAAATTTTTCTCTAATTCTGTTCTAGTGTCTAGACATAATCAGTGTATTGTGCAAAAATCCTCTGTGAGGGGCATTCTTGGAGAAACAGGGCATGAATGTGTTTATGCGAGTTTCTAAAAACCTGGTTGCAATCATGTTGTTCTGTTTAATTCATGTTTTCTGTATAGGTTAACCAGTTACCTACGGCCTGCCACATTAAAATGTCCTGTTGGAGCCTCTTAACAGCTCCAGGATGTTTTAATGCATTGCGTGCGCGCTTCCTCCGCCGCTCGTACTGTCGGGTCACAAAGATCCGTAAATGGGGAAGGGGAACAAACCAACAAAACCAAACCCCTAACCAATCACAATGCCTGTAATGAATGAGCATGACCCCGATCACGGGCCATATACATTCATTTGTATTATTCCCGTTAAAATGCATTTAGAATAAAATAATTCTTAGCAAAATGTGCTACCCAAAGAAAGCCTAATTGGTGTAAAAAAAACAAAACAAGATACAGATCATTTTGTTGTCAAAAGCAGTAATAAAGTTATTGGCGAATAAACGGGAGGAGCGCTGACAGGTGAAAATTGCTCTGGTCCGTTAGGGAAAAAAACCCTTGGGGTGAAGTGGTTAAAACAGACTTAGAGCCCATTCAGACTGCACGCGTTTCCAGACGCGTTTTGGAAACGCGTGCGGGTGGCCCGACACGCACCACATCAGACAGTGCATAGAGTGCACTGTCTGATGTTCACACTGCATGCGTTCCGGACCTGTGCGGTCCGGGAACGCATGCTGCACGCAGATTATGCAATAATGCGCGGCTGTCCCATTCACTTTTCAGTGATGGGATCAGCCCCGCAACGCATACAAACGCGGATGGCGTGCGTTCGTACGCGTTGCGTTCCGCATGCGTGGCCGTCCGCATTTTGTAATGTGAACCGGCCCTTAGGCCTCGTTCACGCTATGAGGAGAGCGCATTACACATTATACCAAGTGTTATGCAAACAATCTAAAATAAATTATGTAGTGTATATAATGCATGTAATACACATAATACGTGATTTGCTTGTATTATCTGTGTTACGCAATCTACATAATAAGCATTATGTAGTTTGCGTAAGGCCTGGTAAATCATGCTCTGCCCATTATTTATTTATTTAAGTCTTGTCTTGTCTTATTTATGTAGCACCGCATATTACGCAGCGCTGTACAGAGTATATTGTCTTGTCACTAACTGTTCCTCAGAGGGGCTCACAATCTAGTCCCTACCATAGTCATATGTCTATGTATCTATCATGTAGTGCATGTATCATAGTCTACAGCCAATTTAGGGGGAAGCTAATTAACTTATCTGTATGTTTTTAGGATGTGGGAGGAAATTAGTGAATAAGTCCCAGTTGTCTTAAAGGATACATGAGGCGAATAAAATTATAGCAGATTTACATTCCTGGGGCTTCCTCCAGCCCCAGAAGCCTCTGTGTCCCTCGCTGGCGTTCCGCCTTCAGCTGCTCTTCTGGGCTCTCTTCATAGCGGGCGGATCAGCAGCTTCTGTGCATGCGCGAGCGTGCAGACTCCTCCTATGGAAGGGATCCCAGAAGAGTGGGTTGAAGGAAGGACACAGAGGAAGCCCTAGGTAAGTAAATCTGCTATAATTTTATTCGCCTCATGTATCCTTTAAGCAATCATGCAATGTGTTAGCACACTACCCATATAACTGGACACAAGTTCAAATGTGTTGCAACGGATTCTTTCATCCTAATGCCCTGCCTGCAATAGGTATCTAGATCGTGCAGGTGAAAAATGTGCACATTGTTCTGTAAGCGATTGAGGTGCTAAAATTACACGTTTTTGCTGACTACATTATGACATTCATGTGTAACCAAGAACGCACCAAAACCCCCCAGCAAAACTGAGCTGGCTGGGTCCCCCTACAAAGACATGTTACCTGTTCTCAGCGGAGCTACACATCCTTATCTCTTTAACGGCGTAGTACAGTCCTTGCGGTGCCTGATGCATGTCACATGACATGTTCCAATATGCATGTCAGATGAGATGCACAAATGAGAGCTGATAGCAGTTATACTGTTCGTTGTGGCTGAAAAAAAGGAATGAGGAGGAGGTGTAGCATTGCTGAAAACAGGTAACATATGACGCTTCTGCTGCCTCACTCTGCACCTCCTGAAAGTAGCAAGCCCCCTTAGCCCCTCATGCATCAGTCGTGTTTGGATCATAGGCCTAAAACAAGCATGCAGCTAATCCAGACAGAAACAACTGATCTGCATGCTTGCTCAGGGTCTATGGCTAAAAGTATTAGAGGCAGAGGATCAGCAGGACAGCCAGGCAACGTGCATTGTTTAAAAGGAAATATAGCAGCCTCCACATTCCTCACTTCAAGTGTCCTTTAACTCCTGGAAAAGTGCTGACCTCTCATGTCAGTTGTCATTAAATGTCTATGATTGCCTGCATTATGCAGGTGGTTGGTCCTTATAGCTGGCTGTCGATAGAGATATATCCATACAGGAGCAAAGTAAAGAAAACTGGGGCAAAGTTGATGCAGTCAACTTAAGCATCCAATCAGGTTGTAGCTGTTAAATAAAACAAGACATAATTTATTAGTGTGGACATCTGCTTCTATGTAACTGAGGACACCTGTAATAATAGACTATGTCATGTCAGGTGACAAGCCATTAATACATTTTTGTATAATGGGATGTAAATCCACAAGCTGTTCATGTAATATCCTTGATGTGTGCAGTACAGAGTCACTCGTTCCATGCATGCAAGTTACACTGACGGAATTCCCGGCTGTGATTTTCACAGGCTCAGCATAAATGAGGACTATTTATATATGAATTTTACAACAGCTCTAACCAGCCCATATGATACTTTAATCTAAGGATTATCTAGCTCCAGCCCACTCACTGACGCACTAATGATCTATGGCAGTGCTTGTGAAAACTTTCTTCATGGTCACTTCCTCGCCATAGGGGGCATCATTGAGGGCCTGTTTCAACTATGTCTAAACATGCAGCGTTTCCCTACATCTGAGCCAGATGGGGAAACACTGCCTATTCGTTCAATAGCATGCTGTCCGAATTGCATGACGGTGCGATTCTGGACAGTATGCAGCAGTTTTTCATAGCACGCATCCAAATCCCTATAGCATGCATGGCAGGCGGTAGCTTCGTTTACGCCTTAATTCTACCTGATGAAGCAGGTTAAACCTGCGAAACGCATCGCACATTGGAGTATATTATAAAGTGATTTTTATTTAAAATTGACCAAAACGAGTCCTCTATAGAGAGGTAAGTCCACCACTAACTCCCTTTTAAACTACTTCGAGTGTACATTGAAATGGCACTATTGCAAATTAATCATATTTCAGTTACTGTCATAAATTATTTTTGCAAGATTAGCAATGTTTTTGTCTGAGGTGAGAATCTCCTCACCAGCTGAGTTAAGGTGCCCATACATCTAGCGATTTTGCTGTACATCGACCATTCGATTCGATCATTTTATCGAATCAAGAGAGAATCGAAAGAGGGAATCGAGTGTGTTCCAGAATTCCTAATCAATGAAAAGTGTCTAATTTCATGTAGAATCGACCAGCTTAGTTGATTGAGCAGGATGCAAGATATCACTCGATCGCACAGGAATCAGCTACTGTTGGAGACACATCATCAGTCAGATTGATTAGATAAGGTGAATCGCATAGGAATCGCTTGTAGTGTGTGCGTCACTAGTTGATCATCTGGTTGTTATGTCACTTCCTCTGTGTGAGGCTGAGATACCAATCTCCCTTCTCCCAGTGTCCCTGACTGTAGCTCAGTGAGTAAAGTGTAAAGGTGCATACACACGCCTGATTTCTTCAAATGACAGGTGGTCAGTCCCGCCCGTGGGGCGGCCGTTCTGACGACAGTGTCCCCGTGTGTACGGTCTGTCAGCAGGCTAATAAGGCTGACTTTGACCGATCCGCCGAGCAGATCAGTCAAAACCCGTCGTTTGTAGAGATCAGACGTGTGTACGCCCGTTAAAGTAAAGTGTAGATACTAATGAGAGTGCAGGTTATTGGGATTTTGCAACACGCTTTAGGGGGCTGCTAGAGTGTTGCAGTGCAAGATGGGGGGGGCAGTAAAAAACTGAGACTCAGGCAGGCGTCACACTTGGACACTCCTGCTTGCATAATCCTTGCAGATGTGACAGCCCATGTTAATTAATGGACTGGTTCACATTTAGAGCAATTCCCACATGCAGGAAAATAAAATTTACTACATGTTTTACTTTCCCGTACACCACACTTGTTTCCCCTTCCCAAACATTGTCTACATCTGCGGTATTACGCTGGTGACCACACGCTGTGTGCAGGAAAATTATGTGCTTGATTAACACACAATGTAAAGCTGGCCATACACTGGCCCGATTTGCCGCCGTTCGACAGCAGATTCGATCACTGGGATCGAATCTGCTGCCAATCGTTTGCGCTAAACGCACCCGCCGATCCGATTTCCTCCCGAAATTGGATCGGTCCGTCGATCGCGCCGTGCGGGAAATTACCGTCGATCGCCCGCGGGTAGGGAGCGCGTCGCTAGCGGCGGCCGATCCGATACAGGTATACATTACCTGATGCTGGCTCCCGGGCATCTTCTCCGCGCTGCACCGCTCTGTTCCTGCTCCATCCCAGCGTACATTAACTTCCTGTGTCACTCCAGTGACCAGGAAGTTCAAATAGAGGGCGCTCTATTTGAACTTCCTGGTCACGGAGTGACACAGTGTACGCTGGGATGCGGTGCGGGATGCTGGGATGCGGTGCAGTGCGGAGAAGAGGACCCGGAGCCAGCTTCAGGTAATGTATACGGGGGGGACAGGCGGCAGGAGCAGCTCAACAGATTGTGATCAGTTTCAGGCTGAAATCGATTCACAATCTGTTTGCAGTAAAGGCAGCCATACGATCCCTCTCTGATCAGATTCAATCAGATAGGGATCTGTCAGTTAGTCGATCTAATGGCAAATCCACCAGTGTATGGCTACCTTTAGTGTGACCCCACAGCAGACGCTACCTCAAATCAAGTGGATCCAGTACCAGGCTGTTTTGGCACACAGACACTCCATTCATGTGACCTGGGAGCCAAACAGTTGCACGAAAAACTACCTTGCCATTAAACATTGCATTACATTTGTGTAATATAGGCCCCGTTCATTTTGATGCTAAGTGGCTTTGATTCAAACCTCAAGGATTCTTGCTAGTGGGGATATCAGCAGAGGTCACCAGTTGAATATTTTGCAAGAATTACACACCATTATTCTAACTAGCTTATTTCATTTATTATATACATATAAAACACAGTCCTTCCACAGTGTTTCTAACAGAAATATGAGTGTTAGAGTTTTCTTTCAGTCAGTGGAGAAGCCGAGGTGTTGAAAATGAGTAGCAGTGGTTTATGCCCCATATACTGTAGCTAATCAGGTTTGGACTGGGCCACCAGTAACACGGGAGAATTCCCGGTAGGCCTAGCTCCTTTACTTTATATGGGCCCTCCCAGGCCCCGCTGAGCAGCAGGAGGGAGTAGCCACGCAGGAAAGGGGGGCTTGGGCACACAGCAGTGGGAAGAGGGCCCAACTCCCCCCTCCCTCACCTGGGGGCCCCCTTTTCTGGAAGTATGGTGAAAAGCATTGGAGACTGAAGACTGCTCCGGCGTCTGGAACCAGGACGAGGTGAGTCCTTCCCCGCCTGCTGCCACCACTGCGCTAAAAACTGGAGGGGGGAGCGCAGAAGGAGGGGGAAGTTGGGCCCCCTTTCCACCTCTGTGTGCTGGGGACACCTGTAACTTGCTACATATACTGGGTGGGGACACCTATAGTTAATTACCTATACTGGGGACACCTATAGCTACCGTAACTACCTATACTGGGGGGAACCTATAACTTGCTATCTATACTGGGGAAAGGACACCTATAGCTAGCTACCTATACTGGGGACACCTATTGCTAACTACCTATACTGGGGACACCTGTAACTTGCTACCTATACTGGGGACACCTATAGTAACTACCTATACTGGGGACACCTATAATTAACTACCTATACTGGGGACACATATAATTTGCTACCTATACTGGGGACACCTACAGTTAACTACCTATACTGGGGACACCTATCGCCAATTACCTATACTGGGGACACCTATCACTAATTACCTATACTGGGGACACCTGTAACTTGCTACCTATACTGGGGACACCTATAATTAACTACCTATACTGGGGACACCTATAGCTAACTACCTATACTGGGGACACCTATATTTTGCAACCTATGAGCAAGGAAGGATCCGCAGACCAAGACAGGTTGAAGTGAAAAAGGCTGAATAGTTTATTCGAAATAATCCACAGACAATGCAATAAAATCACAGGATCAACTCACGCGTATCAGGCCTACCATCTGCCCTTAGTCGTAGTTAAAAGTGAACCTGTACAGGAGGAAATTTATATGAGACCGGGGGAGAGAAAACTCCACCCCCGGAGACACACAAACCACCTCTTAAAGAGACATACATCCACAGGAAATACAATATGAAAATTACAATAATAACATTGAGAATATCATATAAAAGATGTAAAACGTTTTCACTGAAAAACTGCTGAAGTAAATATAAGTATAAGCAAAAAGAGAGAGGGCAGCAATAGTAGTACATGCAAATTGCTAGGTACACACAATATATATAATCGAATGGTAAAGAAAAAACTTCAGTATGTATAGACTAGACTCAAGTCCCATCTTTTATTTAGGCCATGTGGTATACGAGTACCCAGTCTATGGATCCAAAAAGCCTCACGTTTCAGCAACAATCTTTGCATATCACAACCCCTCACTGGACACACTACCCGCTCCACCCCCTGGAAAACAAAGGAGGATAAATCCCGCTCATGTGTTGTCTCAAAGTGTTTAGAGACCGCAGATTTGTGGAACGTATTCCAATTCGTGCCGCAATAATGTTCCGCTATGCGGGCTCTAAGATGACGAGTGGTACACCCCACATATTGTACACGACATGTCATGCAAGAAATGACATAAATCGTGTTTTTGGTATTGCAGTTCACATACTGCTTGATGGGAAAGCTTTTGTTATGTGCAAAAGAAAATATGGAGTTATTAGTTCTATGACACTGGCAATAATTGCATGTGGAAAACCCACAGGGGTAGGAACCCACAGTCGCCAACCATGTGGGAGTGCGGGAGAGGGAGGGAGACCGGAAAAGGCTAGGTGAAAGAATGGACCCTAGAGTGCGGGCCCTCCTAGTAGAAAAGCGACACCCTCTGTCAACATTTTGCAGCCTATACTGGGACCACCTATAGTTAACTACCTACACTGGGGACACCTATAGCTAACTACCTATACTGGGGACACCTACAACTTGCTACCAGTACTGGGACCACCTATATCTAACTACCTATACTGTGGACACCTATAGCTGGCTACCTATACTGGGGGCAACTATACTCGGGCTCTAGGCCCTTCATATGGCACTTGCCTCAGGCCCTGAATACTCTAAGGCCACCCAGCATTGCTGGCAGTAGCACCCAGCAAAGCACCCAGTACTTAATACTACATGGCTACTTAATTCCATTTTCTGGGGGACATGGCTACTTAATTTATGTATACTGGGCACATTTGGCTACAAAATTATTTTATTTTGACGCACCTGGCTATTTATTTTGTTAATTGTAAGACACCTGGCTACTTAAAGGAGTACTATCGATTGAAACGACTTTTTTTTTAATACTCTATATTAGTGTACACATTACCATTAGTGCTAGGGGCACTTTATTTATTCACCCAGGTCTCTCTCTCACTATCCCTGCTTAAAAATTCATTTCTCACACAGCTCATAGTAGTTTGGGTCACCCTGAGCTGCTTGGTTACTCTGTCACACAGCTCACAAATATATTTCACTGTGTCACTCACAGCATGCAGGAGACATGAGGAGAAATAGGCTGATCTGAGGTGGTAACAGGTAACTAAATGAGCTGGAATATTGCTGGAATATAACTAGCTATAACACTAGTCTGTGTTTACAGACTGGCTGCCTGCTTGAGGTGATTCACTCCAGGCTGCATCCACTTTACAAGCTGCTGAGAGGGGCAGACCACTGTCTACAATTAGCATTATTAGTATCTTTATCAGTCAAGAGAAGCAAAGATAATACATACACATTGCTAGAATCTTTAACCCCTTACCACCATATCAACAAGATTCTTTCAGCAAGGTGATAATTAAACTATAAACTGAGGAGTTGATAGCATCTCCCCTGTGCAGAGACATGGTCTAGCCCTCTGGGAGCTCAGTATTAGATACATTTTGTATCCAACACTGAAGCCAAAACTGACTGAGGATTTTACAGCTGAGAGGAACAGCTGTGTGAGGAATCAAATTGCTCCTAGTACTTGTCCTAATGTGTGCTACAACATACAGCATTTAAAAATAAATGCATACATCGATAGTATTCCTTTAATTATTTTATCTGGAGGTATGCGACTACTTAATATTTTTATTTAGCAGCATTTGACTACTTGATGAATTGTCATGAGGCATGTAACTACTTGATTATTTTTGAAAATCAGAACATAATCAGTGTGAATGTGTTCCCGCGATTTTTATTTAAAGGTGATGACCTTGGAACTGGCAAAACCAACGTTGTTGATGTGAAAGGGCCCTTAGAGAGGCTTGCGTGTATTGCACAGGGAAGGAAGCTTTGGTACTTGTATTAAACACTTGCACTAATTCACTGTTTGCCTGCAAACTCTGCCAGTTTGTTAGAATTACAGCAGAATACTTTTGTTTTGTCTGTAAATAAAAGTGGCATTTCTCTGTAAATGCATTTCAAATCTAACTGTTGCTGTTCCCAGGTTTTAGCAACTTGTATGGAAGATACGGAGAGATATTATTTGCAGCGACATCTGAATTTTGAAAGAACGCTAATGGCGCAACAATTTTGGCAATGTTTAAAGTATGTTTAAAGTATGTGCCTGGAAAATGAAACCGCTAATGTGTCCTTGGTATTTTATAGACAAGGAGTGATAATTCATAAGATAAGTTTAGTGAATCCTCTTTTCTATCTCCACCGTGTCAGTTACAAGGAAACAGAAATGTGTCACACTGTGGAGGTGCAGTGACTGCAGTGCGTTGCATTAGGCTTCTCTCATGTGTACTTTGAATTTGCTGGATTTGTTATTTTTTTCCATTCATACCAAAGAGTTGCAAGGCACTGTGGAAAAAGAAAATACAGTATGCATACATACATTCCTATGTAATATTTCATTAGGAGCTCACTAATGGACTACCACTGTGTGGGAAAGCACCAGTGCTGGGCCCCTAGTTCAAATATCAGCCAGGGCACTATCTGCAAGGAGTTTGTATGTTCTCCCCGTGTTTGAATGGGGTTCCTTTGGTTTTCTCCCACATCCCCAAAACATACAGATAAGTTAACTGGCTTCCCCCTAAATTGGCCCTAGACTACAAAGGACTACGGAATGGAAGGGATTAGATTGTGAGCTCTAGTGACAAGACAATATACTGTTGCAAAGCGGAAGGTGTCGGTGCTATATAAATACTAAGTAATAATGTGATGCAGTTGTAGCTTGCATCTGTAGGTAGATTCTACCTGGTAGAAAATTTTCAATTCGTAATTTTGAAAGAAGCTCACAAGCTGAAAAAGTGTTTGCTTTAGAAGAATCCATCATGAGAGAAGCACCAGGCTGGCCAGCTCATAGCAGATTACTACCTGCCACAGCAGAGAGATGCTCCGTTCTTGGCTCTAGCTACATCTTTGGCACTGTATTTGGCCTGAGATAGTGGGCATTAGACCCACGAAACGCGTTGCCTGCGCATGATCATATGTGTATGAATGTGTCATTATTAAGGTAAGCCACCCTCTCCCTTTATTATTGTAGCTGTTTTTAACACAGTTTTATCTATCATTGAGCACCTCTTCCCCCTTTGTGCCACAGCAGATGAGAGGTTTCCTTGTCAGGGCATCAGAAAGCAATAAATCACTGTACAGGCGGCAAGCCCTGACCCTATACACAAAATGAACTTTGGATGGGTTACACTTTATTCATCTTTTTAATGAATGTTGTTCTGAGTAGTGTGCCTCCTCTGTTTTCATCTCCTGCAGAATCTCCATTACACGGGTCACGGCTGACATCTCTCTTGCAAAACGTTCTGTCTTGAACAACCCCAGCAAGCACAATATCATGGAGAGGTCTAACACGCGCTCCAGTCTAGGTGAGTGTTCTCTTCTTCTGAATAGTCTGCCAGGATGCTGCATAGAATAGGAAGTACACTTCCTGCTGGGGAACGGACATTAATATTCCTGATAGCTTGTAATCCCTCAGGGTAGCCTGCATTGCCATTGATAAACAAAGCCGGTGGATCTTATTGTTTAACTCACTGTCTGACCCAAGATCAGAGAGTGAAGGTAGGAAGTCTGTGTTTAGGGGCACAAGCGCTGGCCTCAGACGGTGCCGGATAAAGGAATTAAAGTACATACTGTAATCGTTTTAGCACTTAAGAATTGTTTGAAAACCTCCTTCCTTTTACAGAACTGGTTTCCTTTGACTTCTGTGATATTCTGTGTCATGCTCAGAAATGATAATGTAAGGAGAACCGAGGCGCCAAAAGAATAAAAGCATATACAGTATCTAAAAGTTTAAAAATTCCTCAGGAGGCAGTGGTGGACTCACCTCCCTGAAGGAGGCATGATACTGTCGATTTTAGTACAAACAAACATACGTATGTTGGAGTATATAACTAAAATCAACAGTATCATGTCTGCTTCGGGGAGGTGAGTCCACCACCGCCTCCTGAGGAATTTTAAAACTTTAAGATATATGCTTTTATTCTTTTGGTGCCTCTGTTCTCCTTACATTATCAGTTTCCACCCCTGGTGGAGGGGTTGAATCCCCTTTTCTTCTTCTAATCTACAGAGAGCGACATCTTAATCCTGAGTGAGGACAGGTCTAATCTCCTCACCTTTTTACAGGTGGACTGCCTTTTTGCTGCTCATGGGGTACCCCAGTGCTTTGGTGTGTGTGTATGGGTAGGTGTGTCAGTATGGTTTGATTGACAGCTATGGTTTTAATGACAACAGCGCTGTTGCTTTTATAGCTCCGTTGTGTATTGTTCGATTGGTCTCACTTTCATGTATAGCTAATAAAGTGGTTTTTCATTTGCATACACCGCTGTGCCCTCATGAGCTCTTTGTTCAAAAGATTTTTGTAACACAAATATAGTTCAGGACACTTATCCTCACTGGGAAAGGTGATGCATATTATTACTACTAACGTTCCCTTATTTCCCTTTATCCTTGTCCCCTGTCTATACGTATACTGAACATTTCAGATTTGGAACAAATTGGCTGGTATTGACTGTGGGACCGATACTATACACGGCGGTTTTGGGGTACGGATGCTGTGTCGGTCCTGAGGTGCGGATCTCTTGTTGGAACCAATTTGGTCATTTTCATCCCCTTTAAATTTGCACTACTTGTATCAATATGGCATACGTCTTGTCTGAAGAGATAGAGACGGAAATCAGGGATGCTTTTGATGAGAGTGGGGAGGGTGATGGGCGTGCCGGGGGGGGTGGCCCAAATGCAGAGATTAAACAACAGAATACTGAATTAAGAGGAATGTTCCGTTCCTATAGAAACTTGAACAATAAATATTTAAGAAGGAAGTGGAATATAGCATCTTTGGAAGGGTATATCAATGCAAGGGTGATTCCCCCCGGTTTACGCGAAAGGACCATCCCAGCTCAGCATCTGCAAAATGATAGGTTCATGCCAAAGTGGGAAGAAGAGTGTATTAGGCGTGGGATAATTTCTATGGAGATGATCGTAGTGGAGGAGAAAATTCAATTGGATGATATTGTGGCAGAAATGTAGGCTTGTAAGGTGCTGTTGGATGAACATAGTGAGGATGCTCTCTTTGGTAAATTAAATGAGCAAGTTAAGAAACAGATTGAAAAATACAACGCATATCTGAAAAAGATTAAACAGAGGAAGTTTGATCAGGACAGATTAGAGTGGGCTGATAAGGATAGGTTCCCATTATTTCCCAAAAATAAACAACAAAAAAGCAACAAAAAGAAGAGAAGACGACCGCGGAAAAACACAGACAATAGTGACAACGATGTCGGTTTGTCTGAAGGTGACACCTCAGGTGATGAGGGTCTTCTTAGACGCACTGTTAGTTTTTTGGGAGAAACACCAATACCCTCAAAAGGTATTTTAAAGACACAGAAGGCAACCGCTCAGACGTCGGCTCGGTCAGAAATAGAGGAGCAAGAGATTTTGGGGGACGAGCCTCAATCAGGGGAGGAAGAGGTGTTTGTGACTCCAAAGACAGGAGAAAAGAGGGGAGGGATGGAGTTGCGGAGCAACCGACCGTGATAGAGGTGGTAGGTCAGTGCCGTAGCTCCATCATCAATCTCTCTGATTTCATCCTCAGTAATGATCATATCTCCCTGTTGGAGAAGGGACTTTTCTTTTCGCCAGCTGTCCCAGGGGATGAATTTACCGTATTCAAGGACATTTCTATGTTTTTGAGAAATGTGTTCTTGAGGTGCGAGTATCTTGGGTCTGGCGATGGGGAGGTAGCCCCTGTGAAAGATGAGAGTGGTGTCAGGAGTAGCGGTGATTGGCTTGATTGTATTGGGTCCCCTCAATCCGTCCCAGTGAAACCAAAATCCACATATATGCCATCAATTACTAATAATAAATACCTAAGCACGTTTTCGGAACTTATGGAGAAGGAGTTACGGCAGATAGATTGGAGTAGTTCAGGAATAGTGGATAATCTAACCCCAGGTGAGAGATGGGCGCTGGAGGATTTGAAGAAACAAGACAACCTTGTCATTAAAGCTAGTGATAAGGGGGGGAACTCAGTTGTCCTGCCACGTGACATGTACATTAAGGAAATTTATAGACAGCTCTCTGATGTAAATACGTATCGGAAAGTTATAGGTGATCCTTTTCCACATGTGGTTGATGAATTAAACTATCGTCTCCTGGCGGGTTTGGGTCATGGTGTGATCAATTCGGATGAGTACGGGTTTATGAGGGTGGAAATTTACTCCAAACCCACACTATACGTCCTCCCGAAGATCCACAAGGGTACCCATCCACCGCCAGGAAGACCAATTGTTTCTGCAGTTAATGGCCCCTGCGAAAATGTCGGGAAGTTCTTAGATAAGAAATTACAGCCACTGGTCCGTGAACTCTCCTCGTATGTGCGTGACTCAATGGAGGTCCTGGATCAGCTTAGGGACTTCAAAATTGAGGACAGTTGGTTCCTGGCATCGATTGATGTGGAGTCACTATATACATCAATTCCACATCAGGTTGGTCTGGATGCTATTGAGCATTTTTTGTTTAGAGCTTTCCCACTACATGAAACACATAATCTGTTTCTGAGAGAATTGATTCACTTTGTGCTTGCTAATAATTTCTTTACTTTTGAGGAAAGGTACTACCACCAGATACGGGGCACGAGCATGGGGGCGGCTTGCGCCCCATCTTACGCTTGCCTGCATTTAGGTATGTGGGAGGAGATGGAGGTGTACACCAACGAGCTGTTCCGATCGGGGGCGGTCCTTTGGCTGAGGTACATCGATGATGTGCTGGTGGTGTGGAGAAGGTCAAGAGAGGAATTTGAGCAATTTGTTGCTGAATTGAACTCTAACACTAGGAATGTCCGATTGACGTTCTCCATTGATCCTACCAGCATTTCATTTTTGGATCTGCTGATCTTTAAATTTGGGGATCATCTGGAGACAAAGACATTTCGCAAACCCACAGCTGGGAATTCCCTCCTCCATGCCGCCAGCCACCATCCGATGTCCTTGATCAGGGGAATCCCCGTCGGCCAGTTTCTTAGGCTGCGACGCAACTGCTCGAGTTTGGAGCAATTTAAAATAGAGTCGGCCCAACTCTACGATCGCTTTAGGGCGAGAGGATATGGGCATAGAACTCTACGACGGGCCTATAACCGTGCGCTACGTGAGGACAGGAACCGGTTGCTCCGCCCCCGGGCCCGTGTCCCTAGTTCTGGTGGTGGTGCCCGCATCATCACTGTGTATAATGGCCAATGGTCTAAGATAAGGGAGGCCCTTGGTAGATGCTGGCATGTTCTCCAAATCGATGAAAACATTAAGAAAATTGTAGGTCCTCGACCTCTGCTTACTGCTCGTAGAGCAAGAAATTTGCGTGACCATCTGGTAAGATCAGAACTACCAAGATTACAACAGGGGACATGGTTGGATAGAATATCACCCCCTGCGGGTATGTTTCCTTGTGGCAACTGTAAGGGGTGTAGATGTGTCTCAAGAACAAATCAGTTTGTGTCGCAGGACGGTTTGAGACACTATAAAATAAAATCCTTTTACAATTGCAATACATCTTGGATTGTTTATTTACTCATGTGTCCCTGTAAAAAGTATTATGTTGGAATGACCACTCGTGCATTTAAGGCACGTTTCTTGGAGCATATGTGTGATATTGTTAGTGGGGAACGCAGATCATCAGTTGCAGAGCATTTTCAGGAGGAACATAATGGATCGACGCTAGGTTTACGTGGGTTGGTAATTGACAACCTCCCCCCCTCATTTCGTACTATTCGTACAGAAAAGTTGTTGCTACAAAAGGAGGCCATGTGGATGCATCGCCTGGGGACTATTTTTCCCGCTGGCCTGAATATTGATTTCTCTCTTAAATGGTTTTTATAATGGGGTTGAGTCTCTTTCCCCGTCCCCCCTCCTTCTTTCCCTCCCCTCCCCCCCCCCCTTTCCCCCCCCTCCGCCCCCCCCCCCTTCCTCTTTTTTCCTTCCCCCCCCCCTTTTCTCCCCTTTCCCCCTCCCTTTCCCCCCCCCAAAAAAAAAAAACCTCCCCCCCCCCCCTTTTTTCCCCCCTTCCCTCCCTCTCTCCTCTCTCCCTTTCCCCCCCCCCCCCCTTTCCTTTCCTTTTCCCTTAGTCTCTCTCTCCCCCCAACCATATAGAGAGAAATTATCTGCAATGCAGGTCTGCCTCGCTTCTCTTGCTTTATTTATTCTTTTCTTGTTATTTCGTTTTATTTGCCTACCAAATGTACAGTATGTTTCCAATGATCTTCTATATTGGTATGTAACAAGAGATCCGCACATCGAGTGAGCAGATGGATCGATGTGTGTGTGGACAATGCAGTGTAGAATTTTTCCTTACTTCACAGCACTGACGTGCTGCGAATGTGTGATTGAATAATAACTGTCTGCCTGGCACCAAAGGTTGTTCTCTGCTTCCTCTTTAATCCGATGAGAGCGGATTGGCACGGCTTGCGTGCCCTGAAATACAGTATTGTTACAATTGAGGAGGTTGGGCCGTGATCACCCTTTAAGAAGGCGGCTCAACCCCTCTAAGCCCCGCCCTGATGAAGCTTGGTGACGCCAAGCGAAACTAGTAGGCGATTGGTTGCTGCCATCCAGCCTGCTGACCCCCTACCCAGAGGCGGTGACGTGCTGGGAATCCCGCTGCGGCGTGTGGAGATCGGCGTCTCACGCCGGAAGCATCCTACACTCCTGGGGAGAAAGGCTGAGCACGAGACGGCTGTGCTGGTTGATCCCCGGGCACTTGGTGAACTGTGCACAGCGGAGGCTGACGAGATGCGCTAGTTGACAAGGCGCACACGTGTTGCACCGGTGCTCCAGCGGAACGAGCTGGATCTGCAGCGGTACTTGGTCTCACACCGGAACACAACTCAAAAGCAGGGGGCCCCCTTTGGATTACAGTATTTGCAGCCTGCCTGAGCGGCTGGCATCATATAGCCAGGCGAAGCTTGGAGGCGTATTGCTCATGACGGACACTCAGGAGGTCGTGAGTATAACCACTGGTTGAGTGAATGTAAAGTATTGGGCATGCCGGTTCACTTGAATGAGACTCTACTACGTCTGTTTGGATGATACTGGACAAGCTGCTTCTGACATCTGCTTTTTGTGCTGCTCTCCCCTCCTTTTGTCAGTGTCATTTGCCACTCGCTTAGGCTTTTTACAGGTGGACTGCCTTTTTGCTGCTCATGGGGTACCCCAGTGCTTTGGTGTGTGTGTATGGGTAGGTGTGTCAGTATGGTTTGATTGACAGCTATGGTTTTAATGACAACAGCGCTGTTGCTTTTATAGCTCCGTTGTGTATTGTTCGATTGGTCTCACTTTCATGTATAGCTAATAAAGTGGTTTTTCATTTGCATACACCGCTGTGCCCTCATGAGCTCTTTGTTCAAAAGATTTTTGTAACACAAATATAGTTCAGGACACTTATCCTCACTGGGAAAGGTGATGCATATTATTACTACTAACGTTCCCTTATTTCCCTTTATCCTTGTCCCCTGTCTATACTAATCTCCTCACCTGCCTATACAGTGGTTGCCTATACGGTAACCCTGACTTGTGAGTATATCAACCATATACTTTTTCATTTACCCATTACTCTACTTACCACACTATATTGGGCTCTCGGTGTCCCTTCTTTTTATTTTATGCTCAGAAATGAGCTGTTAGCTTAGCGCGCAATTAACTATTCAACACTGGAGGTTTGTCTGCCGTGCCATAGTAGTTAAATTAAACGCCCTTTAAAGAGGAACTGTAACGACAAAACGTCCCCTGGGGGGTACTTACCTCGGGTGGGGGAAGCCTCCGGATCCTAATGAGGCTTCCCACGCCGTCCTCCATCCCTCAGGGGTCTCGCTGCAGCCCTCCGTGCAGCGGTGACGTAATATTTACCTTCCTGGCTCCTGCGCAGGCGCTCTGGTGGCTGTCGGCTCCGAAGCAGGTGGAAATACCCGATCGCCGTCGGGTCTGCTCTACTGCGCAGGCGCAAGTTTCCGGCGCCTGCGCAGTAGAGCGGACCCGACGGAGATCGGGTATTTCCGTCTATTTCCGTGCCGAAAGCCGCCACAGCGCCCCCGCTGGAGCCAGCAAAGGTAAATATTGAAGCTACAGTCGGCTCTGTCGCCGGCTGTTCGGAGGGCTGCAGCGAGACCCCCGTGGGACAGAGGACGGCGTGGGAAGCCTCATTAGGATCCGGAGGCTTCCCCCGCCCGAGGTGAGTACCCCCCAGGGGAGGTTTTTGTTGTTACAGAGTCTCTTTAAGTGCACCTGGGCCTTTCAATGAAAAAAAAAAAAACAGCCGCTGGATCCTAATGAGGCTTCCCCCATCCTCCTCTGCAGCCCCGATCCAGCAATGGCTTCCCCCATCCTCCTTTGCATCCCTGATCCAGCAATGGCTTCCCCCATCCTCCTTTGCATCCCTGATCCAGCAATGGCTTCCCCCATCCTCCTTTGCATCCCTGATCCAGCGATGGGTTCACCTGAGAAACAGTCACAATATTTACATTAATAATATTTACACACTAGCGGCTTTCTAATCGGCCTCCGGTGGAAAATGCCAAGCCCAATCGGGTCCGCTGTACTACCTAGTAGAGTGGAGCCAATCAGGCTCGGCTATTTCTGTCAGAGCCTGAGGGAAAGCCGCTAGTGCGCTTGCGACAAGCGGATCTTTGGGGGAGTAGGATGAGAGAAGCCTCTTTAGGATCCAGAGGCTTCCCCTCCTGAGGTAAGTACCCCCTAGGGACACTTTTTTCCCTTCATGTACACTTTAAGGACACCCCTTTCAAATAATTGCTGGTACTATACTCCTGCCAGATTACATAAGTTTTAGACCACTGTATTGCCTGATTGCTTCAGAGGTTGTGGTAGCAAGGACACCCTCACTCATATATTCTGGGATTGTCCAGTTGCAGTTAAATTCTGTTAGAAGTGGCATGCCCTGTTGAAAGAAATGTTCCATGTGCCTGTTACCTTTTTTGCCTCCCAGACTCTCTTGTACTTTAACAAATACTCTGTCCCAGGAGCCTTTCATGTTATGTACCACTATACAGTATGTTACTGTCAGCCATTGGTCAAACACATCTAAATGGAAGGCTTCAGACCTGCCCCTTCAGCTGGTTATAGATAGACTTAATATGATCATGCTGACATACAGGATTTTCTATGCCAGTATTTAAGACCTTAACAAATATCAGGCCATATGGGATGAATGATTGCCTACAGGAAGGGGGAGGGGGGGGAGGGGTTGACCTACTGTTGCACTTTAATTTTCCCTCGTTTGTTCCTGAGCATGACTTTGTGTATTTCTTTTTATTCAAAGGTCTGGCTGTTGCTGTTTGATCATTTTTATTAGTCTGACTGTATTATATAGGGTTCCTTTTTGACATATTTTTATAGCTCTTTACAGTTTCAATATATTGTATACCTATCCTTTTTTTGCTCAATAAACTTGTAGTGAATAAAAAAAAAAATTAGCTGCTGTCATTAATTGCCTTTATTTTTCCTGCTCCTTGGGTAAAGCCGAGGTACAGAGTGAGATTGAGCGCATCTTTGAGTTGGCTCGAACACTTCAGCTGGTTGCCCTCGATGCTGATACCATCAATCACCCAGCACAGCTTGCCAAGACGTCACTGGCTCCCATCATTGTCTACATCAAGATCACATCTCCTAAAGTGAGTACTTCAAGCTTGTAGAGATGAGGGATCCACTGGGATGTTTAGTTGAAAGATCCACTGGGATGTAGAGGTGAGCGTTCCACTAGGGGATAGAGATAAGGGATTCACTGGGATGTAGAGGTGAGCGTTCCACTAGGGGATAGAGATAAGGGATTCACTGGGATGTAGAGGTGAGCGTTTCACTAGGGGATAGAGATAAGGGATTCACTGGGATGTAGAGGTGAGAGTTCCACTTAGATGTTGAGGTGAGGGTTTGACTGGGATGTTGAGGTAAAAGATTCACTGGGATGTAGAGGTGAGGGATCCACTTGGATGTCAAGATGAAAGATGCACTGGGATGTAGAGGTGAGGGTTCCACTTGGGAGGTAGAGGTGAGAGTTCCACTGGGATGTGAAAGTGAGAGTTCCACTAGGATGTAGAGATGAGGGCTCCCCTGAGATGTAGAGGTTAGGGTTCCAATAAGATGTCCACTGGAATATAGATGTGAGGGATCCACTGGCACGTCGAGGTGAGAGATCTACTGGCATGTAGAGATAGGAGATGCGCTAGGATGTAGAGATGAGGGTTTCACTGGGATAAAGTGTAGTAGGGGTGTCTCAGCACCCTGTAGAGAAACATACAGGAGACAAAAAAAACGTGAGCCCAGTAGTGCAATACAGTATGTCTAAAACTTGTGTGAAGAGTAAATAAGTAAAGTACTACTCACGAAGGAGGGTTGCAAGGGGCAACCGACCACAGAAAGCAGGTGGAGACCATGAACCAGACTCCACTCAGGATGGTCCTAGCCAGGACCTGGACGTAGTCGCTCTCTTTAAGAAAAAAAGGGGACAGGTGTCCACCGTGGTGGAATCCACAGGTGTTCTGTCACCACCCCTCGGACAGAATATGTACGGGGGTAAACTAAGCACAATAAGGGGAAAGAGGCGCCCTTAACGCGTTGCCTGTGCTAAATAAAGAATCTTTTGTATTAATTACAAAGATTTCGTCATTGAGGTAAGACACCTTGGGCCTGATTCACAAAGCGGTGCTAACAGTTAGCACCCTGGTGAAAAGCCCTTTATCACGCCTAAACTCAGTTTAGGCATGATAAGTTTAGGTGTGATAAGTTTAGGCGTGATAAGTTTAAGCACCAACTGCGTTAGCACCGCAGTGCACAGCTGATCAAAAGTTTTGCGCTAGCAAAGTCTGGTGCACTTCGCATAGAGTTTAATGGCGCTGCTTTGCGTGCGGCACTTTGCACGCTATCTACACTTATCTAAACTTAGCATGCCTAAACTTATCACACCTAAACTTATCACACCTAAACTTATCACGCCTAAACTGGCTTTTCACCAGTGTGGTGCAAAGGTTATCACGCCTAAAGTCTTTTAGGCGTGATAACTGAGTTATCACCGCTTTGTGAATCAGGCCCCTTGTTTCTTATTTTGTTTTGAGCTGGTTTTAGAAGCTTTTATCCAACCAGGGTGCCTCTTTCCCCTTATTGTTTTACTGGGATGTTTAGGTGAAGGTTCCACTGGGATGTAGAGGTGAGAGTTCCACTGGGATGTAGAGGTGAGAGTTCCACTGGGATGCAAAGATAAGGGTTCCACTGAGGTGTAAAAGTGAGGGTTCCACTGAGATGTAGAGATAAAGGTTTCACTGGGATGTAGAGATGATGGATCCACTGAGATGTAAAGTTGAGAGATCCGCTGGGCTGTAGAGATGAGAGTTTTACTGGGATGTAGATGTGAGGGATCCACTGCCGTGTCGAGGTAAGAGATCCACTGCAATGTTGAGATGAGAGTTTTACTGGGATATAGAGGTGAGGATTTCACTGGCACGTAGAGGTAAGAGTTCCACTAGGATGCAGAGATAAAGGTTTAACTGGGATGTGAAGGTGAGGGATCTACTTGGATGTAGAGGTGAGGGTTTCACTGGGACATAGAGATAAAGGTTTCACTGGGGTGTGAAGGTGAAGGATCCACTGGGATGTAGAGGTAAAAGATCCACTGGGATGTATAGGTAAAAGATGCACTGGGATGTAGAGATGACAGTTTCATTGGGATGTAGAGGTGAGGGATCCACTGGGATGTTGAGGTGAGAGTTTTACTGGGATGTAGAGGTGACAGTTCCATTGGAATGTGGAGGTGAAGGTTGCACTGGAAAGTAAAGGTGAGAGTTCCACTGGGATCTAGAAGTAACAATTCCACTGGAATATAGGAGCAACAGTAATACATGAATGTAGAGTTGAGGAAGCAGCACTGGAAATACTAGAAGAAAAACATATTTACATCAGGAAATAGGATAAAGGGCAGTAAAATATATAGATGGGAAATATAATTCTGTCCCTGCCTGTGGTGATATCAGCTCATTTAGTAGAGCATATTTCCCTTACGATACTCATGGACCTTTCCTTAGAGATGTCAGATTGAAGTGAGGACAGCATCTGGAACGGTTGTTCAGAGCAATTCCTCTGTACAATGCTTGTTTACCTGCAGCACCACCCACAGGATCAACCCCGAACCTGACTGGTGCCACTAATGGTGCATGGGTACACACCTTAAAGCGAACTTGTAACTTTGAAAAAATAAAGTTACATACTTACCCAGGTTGAGGGATGCTTCTGGATGGTCCAGAGGCTTTTGTTGTCCTCCTCCACTGCTAGTCAGGGCCCTGTTCTAGTTGCTCTCCTCTGTGCACAAGTGTGGTTGTATTCCTGCATGCGCAGTACAGCCGTGCTTGGACACAGAGGAGAGTGCTGCCACAAAAACATATCCAACAAGCTCTTATTAAATATGTTCAGAGGGAACCATGCATAGCTGTAGTGGCCTTCAAGATGGATCGGGACTCGGGAGGCCTCTGGTCTACCCAGTGTCTTTCTGAAACATGGGTAAGTGTCTACCTTGTTGTTGTTTTTTCAAAGTTACACGTTCTCTTTAATAAGTTTTCTCATATACATGTGCGTTCACACTATCCCAGTTTGCACATGTCTGCGTAGGCAGATGGCACCATAGTGTTGAATGAGAACAATGACATACTGTGGTATGAAAAAGTATTTTCTATGGAATGTAGGTCTAGCAGATGTGAGAGATAGCCTGTTCATGTGATTGTTCTCCTAATACAGTGACTCACAGTACATTACAATGCACATACTTGAGGGATGCATTTAGCCACA
The DNA here is from genome assembly GCF_040937935.1 of Hyperolius riggenbachi. NCBI lineage: Eukaryota > Metazoa > Chordata > Amphibia > Anura > Hyperoliidae > Hyperolius > Hyperolius riggenbachi. The sequence goes on from NC_090657.1 coordinate 97,630,135, forward strand.
ATGCATGTTCAGTAACCTTCAGTAACTGACACAAAATCAGTGCCCAATATCTGCTAACTCTTATATCCTCCATTTTCTATGCACACTGGCCCCTATTGTCTTTGCTTCATACTGCTATAGAGCCTGCAGGCCCTTATGTGATCTGTCTTCTTTTTCCCTCATCAGGTATTACATAGGCTGATAAAATCAAGAGGAAAGTCCCAAGCGAAACATCTGAATGTACAGATGGTGGCAGCTGATAAGCTGGCTCAGTGCCCTCCGGTGAGTGTATGGATTTCTGGTAGTCACAACCGGGAGAACACAAAACAATCCACCACTATTGTGACAAGTTTATGTCTTGCGCAAACAAATACAATCTGTTTCTTCATTACATGAATGGTTTGCTTCCTGTTTATTCTGCAGTGTTCTGTAAGTACACATTATAAATCTACTGGTCATAGGAACTGAATAGAGGAGTGTGTACTTCTGTGCCAGGTACCTCCAGACTGTGGTCTGCTGACCATATGATATCACACGCAGAAGAGATTGGCTGGCACATCACCTCACAGCAGTGTCTTGCTTTTTATTTACTGCAGTTTGATTGGGTAAAGTGCAATTATTGAGACTTCCCGGGGGCATATGCAACTAAAAATAAGCTCATAGCGTGTGAGATCCACATCTCCTGACCATCTTCACTTGAGCGATGTATGAGTGTAAAGAGCATTACGCAGGTGAATAATAGCCATTCTCCTGAGCAATGTTCCTACATGCAGGGCTATGGGGAGTAATGTGTTGTGCTGTAGTGCTGTACTTCAGCACCATGGCGCCGGCCACCCGATCCATGGCAGTTTGAGGTGTTAATCACTATTTCCCCTCCGAAACAGCAACTTAGATAGAGAAGTAATTCAGGGTCCAGCAATCGCCAGAACCCCGAATCACCTCTGTAATGCAGTGCACTATAGTATTGTGCCTATAGCTGTGTCCAACTCCAGCACTATGTGGCACGCACCGTGTGCCAAGAAGCCCCACCTCGACTACTGCCTTGCTCCCCCAGGATATTTGTTGCTCATTGTTACTGCCACTGGCTTAGAAGAATCACTGAGACTGTCCCTTCCTTTGCTTATGACTGGTACTTATTATTATTATTTTTATTTATTGTATTTATAAAGCGCCAGCATATTACGCAGCGCTGCACAATAGATAAATGGGTTAACATGCAAGGTAGGACAAACAGGAAACTCACAACAAAACAAGATCATGCAAATGATTTGATAACAGTACAGTGTCATAGGTCAAAATAGAGACTGTTCTAGTCCACAAGAGGGGTGATTGACAGTAAGATTGCATAATCAAGCTGGAAACAGCTGGGAGGAGGGCCTGGCCAGAGGCTTACAATCTAAGGGTGGGGGGGAGACAATAGGTGCATCTGTTGAGAGGGTGTCTAACAGAATGTATTATGGTGCCGGTGTAGGGGGGTATGCGAGCATGAAAAGGTGAGTCTTGAGAGCTTGTTTGAAGGTTTTAAAGGTGGGGGCGAGTCTGACGGCTGGTGGGAGCAAGTTCCAGAGAGTGGGGGCAGTCCTAGTGAAGTCCTGCAATTGTGCATTGGACTGAGATATGCGTGGTGCGACTAGGCGCAGGTAATTGGAGGATCGGAGGGGGCGGGCTGGTATGTGCCTGTGGATCATATCAGAGATGTAGGTCGGGCAGGTCTTGTGCAATGATTTGTAGGCCAAGCACAGGATTTTGAAATTGATCCTAAAGCTATCAGTGTAGGGCTTTACAGAGCAGAGTTGTAGAGGCGCTGCGATGAGAAGAATGTATCAGTCTGGCTGCTGCATTCATTACTGATTGAAGTGGGGCAGTACGGTTTTAGGGGAGGCCAGACAAAAGAGAATTGCAGTAGTCTAGGCGGGAGATGACAAGGGCGTGGATAAGGAGTTTAGTGGTGTCAGGGGACAGGTAGGAGCGGATCTTGGAGATGTTGCAGAGGTGGAAGTTGCAGGATCGAGCAATACCTTGGATGTGGGGTGTAAAGGATAGTTCAGAGTCCAGGGTAACATCTAGACAGCTTGGGAGGTAGGGCGGATGGTAGCATTTTCGATAGTGATGTGCAGATCTGGGAGGGGTGCAGCAGTGCGGGTTGGGAATATTAGAAGCTCAGTCTTGTCCAAATTAAGCTTCAGGTACCTGGCAGCCATCCAGGAGGAAATAGATGTGAGGCAGGCAGAGACTTTGTCCATGATAGAGGAGGAGAGATCTGGGGTGTGGAGGTATATCTGGGTTTCATCGGCATACAGGTGGTAGTTGAAGCCCATGGAGGAGATGATTTTGCCAAGAGTAGTGGTCCTAGGACAGAAGAACTTTGAGGAACATCAACTGAGAGGGGTGTAGGAGTAGATGAGGAGCCATTGAAAAATGTTGTGAAGAAGTGGTTGGAGAGGTAGGAGGAGATCCAGGCTAAGGCTAGGTCCTGAATGCCCACTGACTGCAAGGAGTGGTGGAGGAGAGAGTGGTTGACAGTGTAAAGTGCCGAGGAGAGGTCCAGGAGGAGCAGGATGGAGTATTTACCTTCGGCTTTGGCAAGGGCAAGGACATTGACCACTTTGGTGAGGGCTGTTTCTGTAGAATGGGCTGTACGAAAACCAGATTGCAGGGGATCGAGAAAAGAGTTGGAATTTAAGAAGTTGGTCAGGCGTTGGTGGGCCAGGCGTTCAAGAAGGCATTTCAAGGCAAAAGGGAGGAGGGAGATTGGGCGGTAGTTGGATGGCAGTGCAGGGTCAAGTAAAGGTTTCTTCAGCAGGGGGTAATAGAGACATTTTGAGCCCCGGAAAAGCATCTACATAGCTCCTGCTGGGTGTAACGATTGTGGGATTCTCTCCGTGATCAGCGCACAAGACGTGCCCTGACACTGCGGAAATCCTCCACAAGCGTATAATTTGCGGGAAACCCAGCAAAAGGTGCAATGCACCTGTAGAGGGAAATTCCTGTCGACAGGGGGAGCTGTGGAGTGCAGAGGAACAGCTCCTCTGCCCTGCCACACACGCCAGACAGGAATTGCACGAAGGGACGGAACGCAGGGCAAGATAGCCCTGAAGGAGAGAGAGCAAAGCGACAGATTGTATGTGTGTACACCAAACTAGTCGCCAACCCGCGACGGTGCATAAACAACAGCAGATAGGAAGCAGGAACGCAATCGCGAGAGAGGCAATTGCCAGAGGTGACACAAGGCTACAGCAAGGCAGAGCACAAGAGTAGCAAAGGCACAGCAAATCATACAATCAGATGCGGAAAATAACAAACGCTAGCTAAACGCGAACACCGCACTCATTCGCAACAGTGCACGCGTTTATGCGCGGTCCCCGCGTGATAAGCACAACAGAGACAAGCACGCCTAACTAACCACCGACAAACAAACACGAAACAGAGGACGCAAGCGCTTGCTTAACGGTTACCTCACCGAGCCTCCAGCAAGCGTTCGTAGCAGACAAGACAGACACACGAAAACATGAACAAGCGAGAGATAGGATCCACAGCATTAGCGAAAGTGGCTAGCGCGATCCAGGAACACAGAACAGAAGGATCCACAGCGCTAGCGCAAGATGCTAGTGCGATCCAAGTACAGAGTAGCAGACCAGAAGGATCCACAGCACTAGCGCAAGTGGCTAGTGCGATCCAGGAAGACAGAACAGAAGGATCCACAGCGCTAGCGCAAGATGCTAGTGCAATCCAAGTACAGAGTAGCAGACCAGAAGGATCCACAACACTAGCACAAGTGGCTAGTGCGATCCAGGAAGACAGAACAGAAGGATCCACAGCACTAGCGCAAGAGGCTGGTGCGATCCAGGGAAACAGATCAGAAGGGGCTACCAGTAACAACCGCTGTTCCGGTTAGCACCCAGACACACAGAATGATTTCCTGTCGACCACCGCTGGGACAGGACAATCACAACAGACAAACAAAACAGATAAGCAATCCTAACTGCACTAGGGAAACCTGCCTAGTGCAGTCCCAGGAATTACTCTAGGCTAATCTTTAAACAAAGAGCAAGGCTGACACTCCAGGCGAGTGTTCCACAGGACTAACTCTTATGACCAGCAACTTACTGTGGGAAACATAGCTCTTTATAGAGCAAGCCCACAAGGGATGTGGCTAGGCAATCTGCATGACAAACATATGCAAATTCCTCAGCAGCAAGCTGCTCAACTGACAAAAGGTCTCTCTTCCAGAGACCTGCAGAATGCAGACCTGAACAGTGGTCAAAAGGCTGCCTGCCTGCGCAGGCAGCCACGCGGATCCTCACACTCGGGCTCCCCACTATTCTAATATTTGGAGTTGTATTTCTACCATTCTTCTCTATTACACTATTACTATTAGGAACTCTACTAAAACAGCAATAGGAACTCTACTAGAAACTGCAAAATGCACACAAATTGACTTTACCTCCAGGTACAGGCAGAACTTAAACTGATCGATAAATTATATGCTAACATGCCCTTTAATTTCCTTGAGAATAGTGATTTTCGGTAAAAATTTATGCAAATTAACGCACAAATTACCACATAATTTACCACATGAGGTAATTCATGACTTAAAGAGAAACTCCGACCAAGAATTTAACTTTATCTATTTAGTAGCTGATACCCCCTTTTACATAAGAAATCTATTCCTTTTCACAAACAGACCATCAGGGGGCGCTGTATGGCTGATATTGTGGTGAAACCCCTCCCACAAAGAAATTCTGAGTACGTACTCTTGGCAGTTTCCTGTCTGGGAACCTTGCTGCATTGTGGGAAATAGCTGTTTACAGCTGTTTCCAACTGCCAAAAAAGCATGCAGCAGCTAAATCACCTGCCAACAGTAAAAATGGCACCATGTAATAAATGTCAGAATGTAAATCAGGGATTTAAAATATTTTACAATGGGCAAACACTGACTATATCATTTATACATAATTATTGTAAAAATTAAGCCTTTTTTTATTACATTATTTTCACTGGAGTTCCTCTTTAAATTTACCGCATGAGGTAAAACATGACTAAAACCTACCAGAATTGCTAAATGTCATTACCTCATGCGATAAATTAGCATACATGAGGTAATTTGTTTGAAAACCCTACCAGAATTGAGGCCAATATATTCAGTGAATTACTTTCTCACTTTAAAAGCAAGTGATTGTACAATGTGCATAAATGTGCGCAAAACTGCGCTTATTGAATCAACCCCCATGAGTGATGACTTGTACACTGCTGCACCGCACCTAGTTAATTTTATTTTTTACTAAGTTACGAGGCATGCGGCGCTTTAACAACCCTTTCTTTGTCCACAGGAAATGTTTGACATCATCTTGGATGAGAACCAGCTAGAGGATGCCTGTGAACACCTGGCAGAATACTTAGAAGCCTACTGGAAGGCCACTCATCCACCAAGCATTAACCCACCCAATCCACTACTCAACCGCACCCTTGCCACCGCAGCACTGGCTTCCAGCCCAGCTCCTGTCTCCAATCTCCAGGTGCAAGTGCTCACCTCTCTCAAACAGAACCTGGGTTGGTGGGGAGGATCAGGGTCATCCACCAAGATTGATGAGCATGCTCTGTAGTTCTGCAGAACAGACACATGCACCTTTTCTAGAGGCCAGCAGGAAACATCTTCATTACTGCCCTGGTATGGTGGCCCACCATCATTAGCGGGTGCCACCTCTGTTCTTATACAAGGCAGTATATTCAAAGAGGGTTGTGGTATTAGTACTCATTTGCAAAGCTTAAAGTTTGCAAATGCTGAAATGTTTACAGAACACTACAAGCACTGCTGTCACTAAAGATTACTGATATCCTTTGAGACCAGAATGATAAAAATTAAACCAATATCTGTGCTTTAGAATCCTGTCTTCAGTTATGCAATAGATGACTGTGGCAGCTGTGCATGTTACAAAGCATAGGGAAATCAGTACATTATTTAAAATGTTTAAGCTTACATATAATCATGGGATGTGCCCAGTCTATTTAACAAGGTTTAAACAGGTGTAGCATCAGGCTATGAAATTAGTGGAGTGCTTAACAAACAAGAGAATATCGTACAATACCTGTAGAGGTATAATTTAAAACTTGTCTTAAGTTAAACTAACTACATACTGTATTGTAACACTAATTTTAAAGGATAATTGAACTCACACAGGTAAGTGATCCTGCCCTTTTGCCTTCCAGAGCCCAGATAAAATGGCCATTGCGTGTTCTCTATGGATCAGCTTTTAACCATGCCTCACTCATTAATGCCCCTGTAAACTAACTCTCCGTTAGTGATGGTCATGTCTAGGAGAACTCATGGAAAAGCATGTGACCAGGTGATAGATATGTAAGACCCTGATTTGCTAGTCATGATCATGTGTTAAAGCAGGATGTGATCACAAGTCAGAGCTTTGTAAAATCATCTGATCAAACAAATCACATGCTTCTCCATGAGTTCTCCTAGACATGACCATCACTACTCTCCGTACTTTGTATAGATGTCATGCTGCAGATGAGGGGGCAGGACTGTCAACCCCATGGCTATCTTTTGTGGGTGTCTGTCCACATGGCCATTGGCCAATGCCTTCTACTGCACCACACCTGTACCATATACAGAGGAAATGGAGCTGGGGTTTACAGGGGACACAGCTTGTAAGAGGAAAGGAAGGGGAGGCAAAGGATCATGCCATACAGAGAACTCATAAATGATTCATTAAACACATTAGCAGTAGTTTGGAGTTTTCGATGGGGTGGGGATATACAGTGGTGTGAAAAACTATTTGCCCCCTTCCTGATTTCTTATTCTTTTGCATGTTTGTCACACTTAAATGTTTCTGCTCATCAAAAAACGTGAACTTTTAGTCAAAGATAACATAATTGAACACAAAATGCAGTTTTAAATGATGGTATTTATTATTTACTGAGAAAAAAACCTCAAAACCTACATGGCCCTGTGTGAAAAAGAAATTGCCCCCTGAACCTAATAACTGGTTGGGCCACCCTTAGCAGTAATAACTGCAATCAAGCGTTTGTGATAACTTGCAACAAGTCTTTTACAGCGCTCTGGAGGCATTTTGGCCCACTCATCTTTGCAGAATTGTTGTAATTCAGCTTTATTTGAGGGTTTTCTAGCATGAACCGCCTTTTTAAGGTCATGCCACAACATCTCAATAAGATTCAGGTCAGGACTTTGACTAGGCCACTCCAAAAACTTCATTTTGTTTTTCTTCAGCCATTCAGAGGTGGATTTGCTGGTGTTTTGGGTCATTGTCCTGCTGCAGCACCCAAGATCGCTTCAGCTTGAGTTGACGAACAGATGGCTGGACATTCTCCTTCAGGATTTTTTGGTAGACAGTAGAATTCATGGTTCCATCTATCACAGCAAGCCTTCCAGGTCCTGAAGCAGCAAAACAACCCCAGACCATCACACTACCACCACCATATTTTACTGTTGGTATGATGTTCTTTTGCTGAAATTCTGTGTTACTTCTACGCCAGATGTAACAGGACACGCACCTTCCAAAAAGTTCAACTTTTGTCTCGTCGGTCCACAAGGTATTTTCCCAAAAGTCTTAGCAAACATTGAGATGTTTTTTTAGCAAAATTGAGACGAGCCTTAATGTTCTTTTTGCTTAAAAGTGGTTTGTGCCTTGGATATCTGCCATACAGGCCGTTTTTGCCTAGTCTCTTTCTTATGGTGGAGTCGTGAACACTGACCTTAATTGAGTCAAGTGAGGCCTGCAGTTCTTTAGATGTTGTCCTGGGGTCTTTTGTGGCCTCTCGGATGAGTTTTCTCTGCGCTCTTGGGGTAATTTTGGTCGGCCGGCCACTCCTGGGAAGGTTCATCACTGTTCCATGTTTTTGCCATTTGTGGATAATGGCTCTCACTGTGGTTCGCTGGAGTCCCAAAGCTTTAGAAATGGCTTTATAACCTTTACCAGACTGATATCTCAATTACAGTACTTTTGTTCTCATTTGTTCCTGAATTTCTTTGGATTTCGGCATGATGTCTAGCTTTTGAGGTGCTTTTGGTCTACTTCTCTGTGTCAGATAGCTCCTATTTAAGTGATTTCTCGATTGAAACAGGTGTGGCAGTAATCAGGCCTGGGGGGGACTACAGAAATTGAACTCAGGTGTGATAAACTCCAGTTAAGTTATTTTTTAACAAGGGGGGCAATCACTTTTTCACACAGGGCCATGTAGATTTGGAGTTTTTTTCTCACTAAATAATAAAAATCATCATATAAAACTGCATTTTGTGTTCAATTATGTTATCTTTGACTAATAGTTAACGGTTTTTGATGAGCAGAAACATTTAAGTGTGACAAACATGCAAAAGAATAAGAAATCAGGAAGGGGGCAAATAGTTTTTCACACCACTGTACCCCCAAAAATAGGTGCATTTTACCTGTGTAAGAGCATTTATCAATGAAATCCTTAAAGGATGGTATATATGGAATCACAGACTTCAGAGCACTTCCTCATAGTTCTCACTTTTTATTTCATTTTTTTCTTTATACACACCCTAGTGGAAAATTATGAGAGCTCTATGCCACTAAAAGCAAAAACATATAAAAATGTTAAATTAGGAATGGACAGTGGTCACTCCTACTCAGCATGTCAAGTCTGAGAAGGTCTGACTAGTAAATAGCCCCACAATGCAACAGGGGATTCCCTAAGGTATATTGTCATTCAGCATGATTTAATTGGGGATGTGAGCATAGGTACAGTGATGTTCAGGGGGTCCAAAACTAAACTGATAAATAACTGCTCTCCCATTGGAAGGAAAGTAGGAATAGTTTTAACCGTTTAATTTCAACAGCTGTTCTTCAATTTAAAATAGCAATATCCTGCTTTTTCATTATTGCTTCATGAAGCTATCTCGCAGCCAGTATGTAGATTTAAACTACCACTATTACACAAAAAATTGTAAAATTTAAAATACAGCTTTACACATCCTTATAAGAAGTACATTTCTCCTATATTAAAATGTACTGTAATTTACTTTTCTCCCATGACTCTATTGCTTACAGTAGGCAGTGAAAATCTGACAGCTTTTGGACCTGTCCATCTCCTCATGGGAGCTTCTCAAGGCTTCCTTTATTTTCAAAATCACTTACTGAATGCAGTTGGTCAATACAACTGCCAAAATAGTGGTTTTGTAAAAAACAAAAAAAAAAAAAACGGATACACTGAGAATACTCATGAAGAGATGGGGACTAGTGCAATTCCTGCCAGATTTGTCAGATTTTTACTACTGTAAATACGTGTCAACAACATAGGAAAAAGTAATTTATAGTACAATTTAATCTGGCAGAATTCTACTTCTCATAAGTAGGTGTACACACGTATATTAAATTTTACAATCTGTCGCAAAAGTGGTCTTTTAAGGATGTGCTTATATTTTTGTAGGTTAGGTTTCAGATCTACTTTGGAGGCATCTTAGGTATCCGGTTAGGCTTCAGCTCTACTTTGTAGGCATTTTAAGTATCAAGTTTTCTTCCCCCAGTTTATACACTCTTGTAATGCATTGGATTACATCTTATATGCACTGGCTGTGCTGAATCCTTTTTATGTTTTTTCTCTTGTTAATTTAAGAATTTATGTTTTATTTTTGTGTGTTCATATTATACTAGTTGTCCATTTACTGTAGCAGGTTTAAGTGGAAAGGTTTGACAGGAGTGGTTATGCACTGCCTTTTCTACAATTCTTGATGAGACTCATAACCAATGGGCACATCACAGGCTGTAAGAAATCTGTAAATCCCACAAAGAGCAAAGGGAATACTATGGGATTACTGTTGCTTGGTCCAGCGGATTCCTGCTAGATCAGGAAATAATCTGAAGTCTATAGTGCCAGCAGACATCACAGTTTCCAAGTCATCTTTTAAACTGACCCGTCTGAAAGGGAAATGGAGGTTGCCATTTGGTATGGTCAATGAGATGCAAATCATTTTGAGTTGATGCCTCATTATGCAAATGTTGTATGCAAATGTATGCAGCTTGAATATAAACCAATCAAATCCTGCTGAGGTAAAATTAGATTGGTCAATTTTCAAACTGCATACATTTGCATACAAAATGTGCATAATCCTGCATCAACTCAAAATGATTTGCATCTCATCAAGCATCTCTAGTTGAGCTATTTATTCAAATTTAAACTATGTTAATTATCTGACTGCCCTGCTGATTTTCTACTTGTAATACTTTAAGAGTTTGTACACACTTTTAATGAAAACATTGGTCATGATCATTTTGGGTATAGTTTCAAAGTGTTTACAGGTGCCCCTGACGACTGCCTAATGATCTCTAGGAGTGGGCAAGCTGCTTATTAAAGCCAGATAGCAGAATAGCAGATTGCAGAATAGTGTGTTTGTGCAGGAAACGCTCAGGAATTATCATTTCTGGCGCTCACTACTGAAGATTTGTACAGTCTGTTGAGTATTGTATAGTCAATTAAGTCTAAACCACTGTCCCAGAATGAGTATGCAGATCAGGTGCTCTGATGAAAGTCTGTCTACACTACTTGTTTCAGGTGTGACTCAGACACTACTGAAGCCAGAAAGATCCACAGGACAGCCAGGCAACTGTCATCGCTTAAAAGCAAATAAATATGGCAGCCTCCATATCCCTCTCACTACGTGGTCACTTTAATACTGTTCCATCAGAGATTGGCTGTCAACAGCCAACTCTTCTATAGGCATAAAAATGAGGGCTTGAATAAGCTGCGGCATCATGGTTATATGTAGCCACAAAGTCTTTTACCTGCATGTCCAGCTGCCTCAATCTTTGGCAGATGTCAGATAACACAATTTCAAGTGCTCTGCCAGTGGGTATTTTGTTTGAAACTGCTGTGCACTCTAAACCTCTCCCAGCAAATCTCATTTGGCTGCCTAGTGCAGCCAAATGACCAGGCAGGCGTCAGGAAGCAGTTATAGTTACCTGCTCTGGACGGCTTCTTCTCTTCCTCCACCCGCAGCTCTGAAATTCCAACAGCTCTTCTGGGTCCCGATCACATGATATGACGTGATCAGTATCCAGGAGACCGTGTTAGTGTTACAGCACCACCCAGTGGTGAAAGAGTAGTGATAGAAGAGACTCTTCTTCCATTACCCCCCTTCCACCATCAAGTGGAGCTGTAACGCTGACATGATCACCTGGATCCCGATCACGTCATATCATGTGATTGAAACCGAGAATACATGTTGGGATTATATCACTGTTATGGTGAAGGAAGAATCCAGTTGTCTGGACAGGTAACTATAAAAAGTCCCTGCTGCCCACTCTGCATCCCCTGCCAGGCTGGAGAAGGCACACTTCTCCAGCGGCAGAAAACATTCAACCATGCAGCTAAATAAAGTTTTACTTTATTTGGCTGAAAAGGGTTAAGGAAGGTGGAAATAAACTAGAACAGGATTTTTCAATTCAGTCACCAAGTTACCCCAACAGTGCGTGTTTGGTGGAAATTCACAGAGGTAGTTAATGAGCACTGCTAATGCTAAGACACTTATTACCTCACCTGTGAATGGTTGTGATTTTCTGCAAAACATGTACTGTTGTGTGATCAGATGTGAATCAGCTAACCAGGGTAGTCACTCGGAATCCTTGTTCTATTTAACAGGTGAAACCTGATTGACTCCTGTGGGGAGCTGCTCCATGTTTTGCCCTGGTTTTCTTTGCAGCCCATCTATTTCTGTAAAGTATTAAGTAAAGGAGTTCTGATTGTAGACTTCACTCTCCTTTTCTTCCCTCTGTAAAACCTGTCTAATGGCCTTCCTATAAATTAATATGAAATATTTGATGTCCATTTCTCTTATTTAATGAAATGATTGTTATGTTTTATTTATATCGCACCATCATCTGCCATGAGGCTTTACAGAATTTAATGGAATTAGAAAATCTGTCAGTGACATATGCTCAGCCAAAATCAAATCAATATGGGCTTACTTTATGTGACTGTTCAGTAGACCTAAATAAATGTCAGGCCTTATATATGTTACGGCCAGAACCCGAAGTCTGGCCACTTCGGGTTCTGGCCGGTCAGAATGCGAAGTGGCCGGCTCATGCGGCCAAAGTAAGAAATGTGTGTGATTATCGGACTTTGGCCGGCCAGAACGCGTTGTGATTTCACCCGGCCGGCCAAGTCCCGAAGTCCCCCTTACTGCCGGCCAGCTGCTCTCCTCTCCCCACCGCCAGAAATCTCAGCTCCCCTCTCCTCCCCCGCTACTCAGACCTCCGATCAGGGCGACCGCACCAGCGAGGCAGAGAGAGGCAGAGCAGCTGCCAGCTCACGCGAGACCCGCAGGACCCGAACACTTCAATGCAGAAGTGTCATTGAACACTTCCGCATATGAAGTGTATGGGTCCGGGCGGGTAGCGAGTGCGCTGCGCTGCTCTGCCTTTCTCCACCTCTCTGGTCGCCCTGATTGGAGGTCTGCAGCAAAGCTCCCCCAGCCCAGCAAATCACCCCCAGCTATGCAAGGCACCCAGCAAAGCCCATAGCCCCAAGACCATGCATTTCCAGCCATCAAATACCCCCCAGCCATGCATAGCCCCCCAGCAAAGCACCCACAGCCATGCATAGCCCCCCAGCAAAGCACCCACAGCCATGCATAGCCCCCCAGCAAAGCACCCACAGCCATGCACAGCCCCCCAGCAAAGCACCCCTAGCCACGCACAGCCCCCCAGAAAAGCACCCACAGCCATGCACAGCCCCCCAGAAAAGCACCCACAGCCACGCACAGCCCCCCAGAAAAGCACCCACAGCCACCCACAGCCCCCCAGAAAAGCACCTGCATTTATGCATAGCCCCCCAGCAAAGACACCTCCCCGAAGCCATGCACAGCCCCCCAGCAAAGCACCCCCAGCCATGCATAGCCCCCCAGCAAAGCACCCACAGCCACGCACAGCCCCCCAGAAAAGCACCTGCATTTATGCAAAGCACCCAGCAAAGACACCTCCCCGAAGCCATGCACAGCCCCCCAGCAAAGCACCCCCAGCCATGCACAGCCCCCGAGCAAAGCACCCCCAGCCATGCACAGCCCCCCAGCAAAGCACCCACAGCCATGCAAAGTGCCCAGCAAAGCACCCAGAAAAGCCCCCTTCATCTATGACTAATCACCACTGTAATTTGATCTCTCCCCTGTGTCACCTGACTGCCACAGCAGAGCAGCTAATTTAAAAGCACAGGATGTTATCAATATGTCTGCTCCCAAGAAAGCAGGATGTAGACACACTGCCGATTTATTGCAGGATTTGTATCAGCTGTAACTAAGAAATGCTTTTCTTTAAAAAGATTATTATGCTGCATCTTTCAGAGCAGAGAGGAAGTTCCGAGTGCCATTCACGGTGCTGGACAGGACCCAGGATGTTCTGGGATTTGTGCGTTTTGGACTTTGGCCGACTGACTTTGGCCGTTTCTAGAACTGGCCGGCCAATGTCAGAAATTCCCAGCATTTTGGACTTTGGCCGACGTCAAATCGGCCAGTTCTAGAAACGGCCGGCCAATTCTAGAATTGGCCGATTTCTGGTTTTGGCCATAACATATATAAATTACCAAAATCCCCTATACAGACTTACAGTAAGCTCCCGCCGTTCCCCACAAATTACTTTACAAAAAGCTCATATGACTATAATTTCTATAATTTTAGTTCAATCGAATTTCTTACATTTCTCAAGGATTCTAGCGAGAAGTAAGGGGGGTGGGGGGGGGGTGTAAATGTAAACCTCCTCCTCTGACAGTTAAAGGAATGGGAGTGGGTCAATGTTTTGAAGGCCTTCATACACAATTTTGGACTCTCCTGACCTACAGTATATGTTTCAGGGGGTGCTGGGGATGATGCTTCCCATTTGGTAAATGCTGTCATTAATAAAGAGGGTGCACTAGAATATGTAAGGTAGTGTTGAGAAGCATTGCCATACTGCACTTATTGATTCTCTATACTGTATAATAGGAGAATACAGATTTAACCTCTTTGCCAGTTATCCCGAACTGAGTTCGGGGTAAGCCGGCGTGGAGGATTTCTCAGGCCCTGGTGGGCCGATTTGCATAATTTTTTTTTTGTTACACGCAGCTAGCACTTTGCTAGCTGCGTGTACTGCCTGATCACCGCCGCTCTGCGCCAATTCGCCGCTACCCACCGCGCCGCCCCCCCAGACCCCTTGCGCAGCCTGGCCAATCACCGCCAGGCAGCGCTAAGGGGTGGATGGGGACTCCCCAGACACCATGATGTGGATGACGTCGATGACGTCATCCCGATCGTCGCCATGGCGACGGGGGAAGCCAAACAGAAAATCCCGTTCTGAACGGGATTTCCTGTTTGCTCTGATCGCCGGAGGCGATCGAAAGGGGTGGGGGGATGCCGCTGCACAGCTGCTATGAAAAATAATGTTTTAAAAGTGCTGCGCTGCCCCCCTGGTGATTTTATTGGAACGCCAGGGGGGTTAATACCCACCCCATTATCTACTTTATGTAGTTGTCAGCACTATTACAATCTGTAGTACAGCGGCCCCAGCAAGCGCTCCGCAAGCGATCTGCCAGGTGGATGAACTTGGCCGAGCAACGGCCGACTCCATTGTGCACGCCGCTGCCCCGCTTGCAGTATCATGTCACGTGCTCCTTCATCGCTCCGCCTCCCTGCATAGCAACACAGCGTGTCATCAGCTACACAGCTGACTCATATTTGTTTAGCATCAGCCCAGCAATGTCACTTGGGGGATCGGGTGCTGATCTCCAACGGACCCGATCCCCAACGGGCGACATCAGTCAAAGTTGTGTAACCGACGGGCAACATCAGTCAAAGTTGTGTACTCACCTTAAAGCGGAATATAACCCTGCATTTCAACTTTGCTCTAAAACATTATTTACAGCATATTATATGCAACCAGCATTTTTTTTTTACTGGACCAGCATTGGAAGGGTTAAACACACAGCTTTAAAGTTCCTGGAGAGAACTGCTGCCGCATCCGAAGTTTACATAGATACATTTCAGCAAAACAAAATGTAACAACTGTGGAATGTGACTCACTCTCTCTGACTGCAGGAGCTGGAGGACAGCCAAAGAGTGTGTAACATTCCTCACTTGTTACATTTTGTTTACTGAAATGTATCGATTTAAACTTCGGCTGCTGGGAGCAGCTCTCTACACAGAACTTTAAAACTCTGTATGTAGCCCTTCCAATGCTGGTCTAGTAAAAAAAAATGCTGGTTGCATATAATATGCTGTAAATAATGTTTTAGAGCAAAGTTGAAATGCAGGGTTATATTCCGCTTTAAGAGCTATGCAATTAGGTTTGAGTGGAGAATTCTATGTGATTAGCCATCTCAGACACTGATTAGCTTATGTCTCCTGAAACAATCATTTGTAATTTAGGACACCCTCTTAAGATGTGTACAGGTGTCTCACCAATGTTTGGTGGCTGCTCATTAGCGGTTGGGCACCATGGAAGACCCACAGATCTGGAAGTATTGTTACCCAGTTTGTATAAAGCCTTGCGTGCCAGTTGAAACCTCTTTAGTTCTTTGCACAATAATGTAAAGATGGTAATAATTACCTTGTTGTCTCTACACTAGAAATGTAACATAGGAATGCAATGAGCTGATTCATTGTGAGAAACCCTATAACGTGTTTGTGAAAATCAGGAATCTGTACACCCCTAAATGTATTTATTCTGTGTTTCTCATTAAATAAGACATCTCATCATGCTCTGAAAGTCATCTTCCCATGTTTCTTCTCCACAATCCACACACACACAATGAGCCTCATTACAACTGCAAATTATTACTTTTTCTCTGGTTGTCTTTTACCTCATCTGTCATATTTCCAAATCCTACTCTGTCGTAAATAATAGAACTGTATGTGGCACAAGCCCACCCATAGCAAGCAGCTCATATGCTTCTGTCATCTTTCTAGGGTATGCTTGATAATGCTGCCTTTTGATTGGTTGCCCTGGGCAGTACCACTGTGATTTCATGCAGTTTTATAAATGTACCTCTATTTTATTTTGCTAGTTAAGGGGTGGATTACATGTCATGTTGCATTACTATTAAGCATCCATAGTTGTATGACTACAAGACAATCTATTCCATCTGCAGTACCATAGACACTGACTGTAGTAGCTGTAAAGATAATCGCATGATCAGTTAAACAGTCACTGGAAACATTGACGCAAAAGGAGCAAAGCCTTTGCTTTTGAAACCAGAAGCTGATTCTTTAGTCATTTTCTGAAATGATCATACTGGTCCAACACATGTATAAAGAGCTACATACTATCTTTATATGACTATCCATCTCCCATAGGTCGGATATGTCATGAGCAGTCATGATCACTCGGACCACGTGTCACAAAGCATGCCCCTACAAATAATGATTTTACTCCAAAAACTCATATTTATGGACGCTATTTTGTCTCTCGGTATAAAATGATTGCTATCTTTGTACTGTGGCTAATCCATGATACTGTTTTCATAATCCTGAGAGATCCAAATGGCATTACTAAGGTTCTCTCTGTATGTATGTGCATGTAACTAATTGCACAAACATGAATGCACTAACCTTTCAGCAAGAGGCTTTTTAATACACCATACAGCTTAGATGTATTAATTAAGGAAGTTCTGACTGTCAGGGCTGCTATACAAATGCAGTCATATAACTGCAAATTTACTAACGTTTTAGCAATTCGGTGGTGCAATATAAACCAGACAAGGATTGCAAACAGTTGCCACCTATCAGATCATTCTAGTTTAATGAATCCATGCTAGGCATTTAGGGTAACTTATGTTTTAAATTTCAGAAAAGTAAATTGGACCCTGATGTGGTGGGTGACCAAAGAGGCAAACGTTTTAAAAGGGAGATTCACAAGTCATATATGTAATGTCTGCAATTTAATGAATACATCAGATTGTTGCTACTAATTCATAGGGAAATTTCCATTTATATGCGTACGCAAGATTGGTGCAGATTATCTTATACAGAGCTTGGGACCCGTTCACGCTGTCTGTGTTCACATGTGTTTCCCCACACAGCATTCGGAACCCATTCACACTGTCCATGTTCACATTTGTTTTTCCCACACAACGCTCGGGACCAGTTCACACTGTCCATGTTCACATGTTTTCCCACATAGGGCTTGTGACCCGTTCTCACTGTTCGTGTTCACATGTGTTTTTCCAAAGTCCAAAAGTGGTTCCGCACAATCCTTTAAAGTTCAATGACTTTTATCAATGCAGAAGAGTCATAAATGCTGTGAGGCAGAGCGCTGTTTCAAAGACACACATGTCCTCTTCATCAGTGTAACAACATAGAATAATCATATGTATTGCATTAATAAAAGTCATGAACGTTAAAGGATTGTGTGGACCCACTCTTGGACTTTGAATGGCTAAGGAGGTGGTACCAGCTTCCCTTGGTTGATTGCATTCTGCCCAGCTATAGCATTGTGCAAATCCTACTACATACTGACCCTTGGCATATTATGAGCTATCAACTGTCAGAAACATTGAAGACATGATTGGGGGTCTTCACCGGTAGAGCAGAAGTCTATCTCCAAGGGATATCGCAACCTCTAACTCTTTAAGAACCTCTTTTGGGATTCTTATTGTTGTCCTGGTTTTCCATCCATGAGAATTTCCATTATTTCCTATCCATGTGGTCTTTGGCCCACATTGCCCAATTTGTCTTTTGCAAGTTGATTCTTACTTATACTCCATATTATTGTTTTAATTACATTATTCTTTCTGGGTACCCCCTACAATCATTAGACTTTTTTCTCCTTTCTGGCAATTTCATGGGCTCTTCCTTAGTCTCCCCTTTTTTTTTTTAGAGTTTAACCATTGCTTGTACCAGTGGCATTGCCTGAGTGGGGTCAGATCTCCCCAAAACTGTTCACAGTGGCTGCCTTTGTAGTAACCAATTCTTGTGAGTATATCGGCTTACCTAGTTTCAGTTTATAGAGAACACTACACTGTATTGGATCTTGACTTGTCCCGTTTTCTTTTTGAGGTTTCCCCGCCCTTTCACCTTACGCTCTCAGAAAAACTGCAGAGCAGTGACTGAGCTCAAAGATGTGAGGAGAACATCAGGACTTTTTTTACCATCTCTTTCTGTCTTATCTGTTGCCATCTGACAGCTGTGGAAGCTGGAGATAGAGTATCACCACTAGAGCAAATGTTTTCTGTGCTGCTCATAGTATGCTCCATATAACATTCTCTTTTACTAGCAATATGGAAAACAAAAAGGGCTAAGGTTGTTTCTGAGTTTATATTCCATTGTGTAACATTTTAGAATCTGTACACAACAGCGTGCTTTTGTAAGAAATTGAAGCGAGTTGTGGGTATGTGTACAGCATAGCTCTGTTGTGGCTGTGTGTACAGGACAGGTCAGGTAGCTGTGTGTACAGACAGAACCTAGGTCAGTCAATCCTGTGTTTATAGGACATATAGTTCAGTTGTGGCAGTGTGTACCTGAGGCATATCTCAGTATTGCCTGTGTACCTGGGGTGTATATTTCCGTTATAGCTGTGTGTACAGGGAAAATATATCTTTGTTTTGGCTGTGTGTACAGAACATACAGTATGTCTCACTTGTAGCAAGGTATAAAGGGATAACTTACAGCCTAAAATTCAATGCGAGTCTGCTTCTCTCCAATCTCTGAACGAAAACACAGACATGAGCAGAGCTGCACACGCAACACTTGCATGCATAGATCCTTAAGCACATGGTTATATTGTTAATGAAAAAAAAAATTCTTGTTTTTTTCTAACCCACTTGCTTGTGCATGAAATTAACCCGTGTGTTTCTGTCTTTGCCTGCTTTGTTTGTCTTACTAACCAGGGCCCTTATTTGGTTCATGGAGAACTGAGATCTGAAGGAACAGACCGGACAGGTGTGTATGAAGGACAGCTGAGGAGAGGACAGATGGGCTCCAGAGTCCTTTCCAGACACGACACTCTGGAATCAGAGACACAGGGAAGCCGGGACTCAGCTTACACAGAGCCAGGAGACTCCTGCATGGACATAGAGACTGATCCTTATGAGGATCCAGAGCCCAAAAGTCACGGGGGCTCTTTTCAAGGTGGGGATCATGGCCGGCTTCAGCGTCAAGGGTCCTGGGAGGAGCTGGGCCCAGATCAGGAGAACCTACAGCAACGGAGAAGGAGGGAGTCACCAAGACCACAAGGAAAAGGGAGAGATCAATACTGGCATGAAGGTGAAGGCCGGAACAGGGTTCAGCTGGACAGCTGGGGGAGAGATGTGTGTATTCGTTAATGGCTGCCTCAAACAACACCTAGGAAGAAATGATAAGGCCATCATACACCTCTGGCATACGTCACATCTGTTGTATACTGCCTTCCTCCAGGCACTCACTGCTCTGCTGAGCATAGCATTCCATACACAACACATTTGTACATGATCATGCCTCCAGGACTCACCAATATCAACACATTCATGTCTAATGTACGGGTTGGTAACATAACTGCAGCTATATCTTCCACCCCTGAGCCTCACTTGCAACCCCTTTGGGTTTTATCCTTTCTGCAGCTCAAGGCTCTTACAGAAACAGCAGAAGGTTTTATAATAAACACTGCCTCCAACTGTGGCTCTGCACTCACTGCCTTGGGAACATTCACTGCCCCCTGCCTCATAACAGGCAATGTTCCTAAAGACTAAGCCAATGGTGCCAAATTCACACCTGCAAAGTACCACAACAGATTGTGTTTACAGAAGTGCAACCTCCGTTTTTTTGTAAAAATACATCCAAGTTGAGGTTTATATTCTTTGTTATTTCAAAGTGGCCACATTCATGCATCATTGTTTAAGCTCATTAGTTCCTGGGCATGAGACTTAATAAGGTAGTGTGCAATAACCTACACCGACCAATCGCCTGTCATCTTCATCAGACTCCCCTAAGCGCAGAATATGGTTGCTGTAGTCATTGCACAGCTTGCTTGCTTCCGCACTGCCTTATTACATGAGCCTGATAATCCAGAATGTTAAGAAAGGAACTTGCCTGAGCTTTCATCATTGTGATGTTGTTGGAATATAAACAGTCACCTAAAATCTGGAGAAGAGTACTTATAAAGTACACCTATACCAACAGCTCCCAACAGCCCTCCTATTTATTCATTTTTGTGCCATTCATTTTGGCTCCAGTGCTTAATTATGCAGCCATGTTTTATGGGGTGAGGAGGGGGTCCTTTTGAAAGAAGCATTGGCTCATCATGTTTGGTAAATCCCAAGAGCTTTGGCTGACAGTGGTTGCCTTTGGCACTAGTTGTGATTGTGACTAAGGATAAGATGGAAAGAGGTTAGTTTTGTTGGTTCGGGTTATGAGGTCAGCCATCAGGCAGGGGTAACTGTAAAGGGGAGGTTAAGGTTCAGAGTCAGAAAGAGGTATTTAGCAAGGAGGGGATAATGTTAGGGAAGACAATCAAGGCGTACATGCTGCTTTCTTTTGGGTGCCGGAGATGGCCACTAGTATAATATTGGTAAAATTGTATATATTCTACTATTAGGCTGTATGTAATTACACCAAAATAAAATAGCAGGCTTACAAACTGTAGCTGCAAATAGCAAACACTTCGCAAAGTACCTGTTAGTTGTAGCTGCAATTTGTGTAGTGGGCTGCTCCAGTGCTCAAAATAAAGCCGCTGATCATTTACAGCTATGGTATTAACATGGACACCTATGGCAGCAACCACAAATCCCCAGCTCCTCTGGTGCCCAAATTGCCTGCTTTAAGAATGAAGATAGAGATTTAATTAAGGAGTGTATTGGGGTTAGGCATCAGGAATGGATAAACAGCAGAGGTTATGCTTAAGGTGTCAGGAATAGGAATTTCATTATGGTGAAATGGTTAGGGATAGTTAAACCTGAGGGAAAACTGAATAGTATAGAAAAGAAAAAGCGCAACAAACGCAAAAAAACAGCGCTGGCACCAAAAATACATTTCTCCTAATTACACCTCAATGGCACCATGTTGCTGTATGAACAGATTTCCTGCTGTAAAA
Source organism: Hyperolius riggenbachi (assembly GCF_040937935.1). NCBI lineage: Eukaryota > Metazoa > Chordata > Amphibia > Anura > Hyperoliidae > Hyperolius > Hyperolius riggenbachi. The sequence continues at coordinate 97,651,128 of NC_090657.1, forward strand.
TCTATCCATAGAGCTACATGGTGCCATTGAGGGCAGGGTGTGCCCTGACATACTGCACCACTGCCCCCTCTAAAGCCTATAGCCTATGGCACTCAGCATCTCTCTGCTAGTTACAGTGGAGGTACCATCTATGTACAGTGCAAAAGACTGTGTGTCCCCTTTTGTGAGCACCTGGGATTGTGGAGAACACAACATATAGTAGCCTTACATGACGGAAATAGGGGGCTGGAGAGAACAGTTAGTATTCTTGCACTTTGAAAATATCCTTTAAGTTATTCCTCTGTTGTCTATTTACATCATGTCATAGTAACCAATGAGACAAGTGCTTTCATTGCCAAATTGTGGCCACTTGCAAGATTATTTTTTGATTCATGGTACTAAGGTTCATTTATTGTTTATAATGATAGTCAAGACTTCATACAAATTATTTAACCTCCTTAGCGGTAATCCCGAGTCAGGCTCGCGACGGAAAGCCACTGAACAGGGTGGTAATCCCGTGCCTGAGTGAGTTTCATGCAAGTATGTTTTTCTTCTTGTTTGTTTATTGTCTAAAAGCTTGTGAAAAAAAATGTTATGGCTTTTAGACCTTAAATCTGGAAATAATTATAACGCCAGGGAGGTTAAGGTTATTCTATACTCGTATGTTGGGAAAACACTTTTAGTACATGGTAGAAAATCTCAAGCTAAGTTGGTGAAAATATTGTGTCAGCTTTAAATTAAACCAAACTAAATCTACACATGCCCTATTTCATTAGTCCTGTTTCAAGGCATATACTAATTGCCTCAGTGCTGAAAGATTTGCAGTTCAATGGTCTTCTCTTGGACACGAGAGCAATGCAAGGGTACTAGCGTTTTTGTAAGATGAGTTGGGTTACAGCACAATGAGAAAATCCTACATCTGATTTCTGTTTCCACCATATCTGCAATCAGTTTATTTGAGGGGGGGGGGGGGGGGGGGGGGACATACTGAGATTGGAAGAACTTGTATAAAGCAGTTCACTGCCAAACACCAACTGCTGGAAGTTCATAGCAAGAACAGTTCCTCAAATGTACAGGTAGAAACCATTATGAGATTGCTGCTCAGTCTAAAGACCAATAACTATTCACTCAAGCAGTTTGCTCATGTGTGCACAGTGGTCCCAACAGTTTGTTTGTTGCCAACTTTCTTTAATCTCTGCATGATGCAGGGACTTGTTTCTTACTACGGCCACACGCTCTTGCACTAGAGCCTTGAGTCCATTGGTTACTATGGCATTTGTAGTCATGTGTGAAATGAAGCCCTGGTCTCAACCTCATCATTCTCTGAATTAGCCCCACAGCACCCATACTGTATCATCCCTACCAGCCATTTCATTAACACTGCCATCTCATGACTTACGCCAACACTGCCTTCTGACACTCCACTGCACTAACACTGCCTTCTACCCTTATCCCTGATGTGGCCAGTGAGCCTGGCCTCCTTCCTCTTGCAAGTATTCTGCCACTTCCTTGCTAACCCCTAGCTGTCTGGACTTGCATTGCACTGACTCTCCCACTCCCAGTTGTAGATGGGGAGTACTATGACTTCCACGTCCCTCAACCTTTGAACTTTCAATGTCTTCTTTACCCCTATTGGAATGTACATTCAGCCTGACATCCCTGGAGGGGCTTTGGGTCAGGGGGACTTCATATGCCACGTGCCATAAATCTATTTTTGGAGGCAAGAGAGCATAAGCCGAATGTATTAATCCTCTCAATGCCAGAGAGGTCTACAACATTAGGAGCTGAGCAATGGACCACTAAGCTCAAGCCTAAATGGTAACACTACTTTGTTCTCTTGTCAAGCCAAGATGTAAATCATTATCAAATGCCTGTATACATTGTGCCTGCATCTAGTTATATCTTTGCCTGCAGTTTTATTTTGTCATGCCTATTTATTTATGTTTCTAAAAGACTATTCTCCCCAAACTGGAATCTTATTTATTTCTCCTCTTTCTGCAAGCCTGGGGATAGTACTTTTTTGTATTGCCTGACCATGTCTCTGCTCATGTAATTCAGTGAATTGTCTAGATCCCCCAAAGCAGCTCAAACCCACTGCAGTCTCCAGCCAGAAGATCCCAGTGTACTTCTCATAGACCGCTGTCTGTGATGTCAGACCTGATGTCTCACCATTTGCACATTTCCTTGGTGGAAGAAGTGCTGAAGATAATGTTGCATTTGTTTCGTATACAAAATGTATAGGGAAATGCTCATTGTATAAAGCTTTCATCCAACTTCAAGTCAGATTTAACTTTCCACAATGAAGTATACCATGCTCCAGAAAAAAGTATTTTAATAAGACTTCATGAAAAATACAGAAGACCCGATGAAGATTATTCAAGGTACATTACAGAAGTGATTAGCTAATTACACTGTGTGCACTAAAACTGTGTGCCTTGTATGTGTACTCAATGGAATTCAGCGGGCATCTAGCATGTGTATAGCTGACCATGATGCCATTTAAAGATCACACATGCTGAATTAAGGTCATTGCTACTCTTCTTAAACCCCCCTCCCCCCCCCCCCCCCCCGTACATTGTGTACCACACCATGCTCACGCCTCTCTTTCTCATAGCAACAGTAATGCCAGGGGATGTGCTTCTATAATGCTCCTGTCTGATTGATTACCAATCCCTACGGGTGACAGTTACTATCTGTGTGTGTAAGTGTCTTTAATTAATCCAGAGCAAATCCATGGGGTCTGCTCACTGCAAGTGTCTTTTATTGGCAGATCACCAGGTACCGCTGATTGGATGATACTTGGTTATGTACCGATAAGACACTTGCTTGATACGAACAGTGTATAGTCCCCATGGATTTGCTTTGTACCGTATAACTGGTCCAGCACCTTGGAAACTCATATAGTGTGCAACCACACATCTGCATTCTTGTTCCTCTTCTACAAAACAGAGTGATAAGATACTACTTCAGTTGTGACCATTGCCTCTTCAAATATCAGGAGTGAGAAACTGAGCAAAAGGCTCAATGCTATAATTTCTCCCTGTTCTGTGCCTAGTAATGACATCACCACCAGGTATATGGCAGCAGAAATCAGCTATGGAAAAGAAGCAGTAGTGAAAACATGCTGTGGTATACATAGCTGTCACCTCAAATGCAGATGTCACATTTCTATAAAGTATACATTGATTAAAGGTTTGCTCACAGATTGTCAGGGCTGTATTTTCATTTCAAGAGCAGGTGAGACTAGCTACAGTATATTCAGCTGCCTCTACAGCACCAGCTGCCTCTAGGCATGCACCTATTGCTAAATCCAGCCCTGCCGATTCTCATTCCGGTAACCTCTAGGCCAGTGTTTCTCAAACCTGTCCTTGTGACTCCCCAGCGGTGCATGTTTTGCAGGCAACCTCACCCATGCACAGGTGGGGTAATTAGTGTCTCAGCTAGGTGGATTTCATGTAGCTGAGACATTAATTACCCCACCTGTGCATAGGTGAGGTTACCTGCAAAACATGCACCGTTGGGGAGTCACGAGGACAGGTTAAAAGAAACACTGCTCTAGGCAATTTTTATTACGGTGCAGAGAGCGGTACATTGGCTGGCAGCATGGAATTATTGGGCACCAGGGAAACTCTAATAATGTGCACCAATCCTTTAACATTAACCTCTAACCTTCCTCTTTCAACTATTTTCTGATGCTTAACCTTAAACTTCTAAAACTAACCTTCCCCTTCCTCATCCACCAATGCTTCCAAAACCCCATGACTTCTATTGTCCCAATCAGCTTTAGCACCCAACAGCCAGTCCTTTCTACTTCCACAAAAATATTTTTGTCTTCAGCAGGGGATGCCCAGTCTTAAAGGGATACTGTAGGGGGGTCGGGGGAAAATGAGTTGAAGTTACCCGGGGCTTCTAATGGTCCCCCGCAGACATCCTGTGCCCACGCAGCCACTCACCGATGCTCCGGCCCCGCCTACAGTTCACTTCTGGAATGTCTGACTTTAAAGTCAGAAAACCACTGCGCCTGCATTGTCGTGTCCTCGCTCCCGCTGATGTCACCAGGAGTGTATTGCACAAGTCCAGTATGGTCTTTGGTCTGCGCAGTATGCTCCTGGTGCCATCAGCGGGAGCGAGGACACAGCAATGCAGGCGCAGTGGTTTTCTGACTTTAAAGTCAGACATTCCAGAAGTGAACTGGAGGCGGGGCCGGAGCATCGGTGAGTGGCTGCGTGGGCACAGGATGTCTGCGGGGGACCATTAGAAGCCCCGGGTAACTTCAACACATTTTCCCCCGACCCCCCTACAGTATCCCTTTAAGTCCTATGGCTGAAGTCAAGGTTGCAAGTGGAGTTGTCATGCCCCAAATCCATCTACTTCAACAGATAACTCCTGTATTGCTGTAATCTCTGGGATAAAAATAATAAATAACAATAATATCAACTGTTGCTACCTCAAAAACAGAATACCATGATGCAAAATAGACAAGTAAATCTATACTGTAGAGCACTAGAAATATAACGTCCACATCAACCCTTCCCATCAAATTTGGAAACTATGATGAAAAGTCTATGCATGTGGCTGACCTTCGGACTCATCCAGATAGGAATATTTTTGACATTTGGAGGACATAGGCAATCAAAATTGCCAGGGTTTAAATTAGCGTTTTGTCTAGCTAACATTTCCTTGTCTCACTTTCAATGACTGCAGTACTTCCTGAATGCAAGAAAAACACCAAGCTAGTTCACCAGCATTTTCTTAGGCCGGTTTCAGACTGGGAACCAGCGTTAAAGGAGGAGCGCCCGCTGCGGTGCGATGATTGCATAGCAATGTGCGGTGATCTCCCTTCTGGCTGCAAGCAGGGAGTGAGGCTCTCTAGCGCTCTGAAGTCAGAAAGGAAATCTCAATGCTCTGAAACCCCTAAATGTACTCAGTCAGTGGTGCAGGATCTGGCGAGCTAGACCATGGTATTCAATAAGAAAGGGACCTGCAGACTTCATGGAGCAAGTAGAGGGAAATTAGCACTGCAGCAGTAATGACACGGGAGGGGGGAGGCGGGCTGCAAAAGCAGTGTACCTGCTGGCACTGGCAGAGTGCAGACCTAGACTGTGCAGAGTCAAATAGTTCAGTGAAGAAGGAGAAGGGTCGGCACTGCTGTCATGGTGCTTTAATCACAAATCGGCAATACTTGACACACTAGTACAGTCATCAAAAAGTCACATACATAAATCAGCAGGACGTGTGGGTGGGTGCAGGGGAAGAACTTGAGCCTGCTGATTTATGTATGTGACTTTTTGATGATTGTGCTAGTGTGTCACTTATTGCTGTAAGAAATAGTGGAGATACCGCCGCTATGACAAGCAACATGACGGCTATCTCCGCGGATCAGCATGCGGCCTCTGCCGCGCGGTTACACGCTCAAGTTATGCCTGGACCTTCCATTGCTCACAGGCTGAGGGCTACGCGCGCGCGAGCAGAGCGACAGGACCTTTATGCAGCTAAGAGGGGAGTCAGCTGATCCGACGGTCAGCTGACTCCAACTAGCTTCCGGATTGGCTGAGGGACTGGGGCGGCGCTGTGGAGCGTGGCTGGGTATATATAGAGCAGGCCTGTCAGTGCCTCCGCGTCTGCTGTTGCGAATGCTTGAGTGTGTTAGCGCTCAGACCCTAGACAGTTCCCAAAGTGTGCTAGAACCAACCGGAGTTGGGGATCCACACTTATTTAGATCTGTTGATAGCTGAAAATACTAATTCGAATTGTGTTATTTGTTATGACCTTCTGCTTCCCCTGACTATTCTTCTGATTATCGATTCTGTACCTTCGCCTATCTGATTCACGTTGCCAACCTTGCCTGCCTCTGACGTTGAATCAGCCTTTCGCTCCTGTACTGTATCTGTCCGCTTGTTGCCAAACTCTGCCTGTCTGACTACGCCACCCGCACCAGTGGGCTCTTCCACTGGTGAGGGGTTATAGTTCCTACACCATCACCTCAGGTGTAGGATACTATCATATACTAGTGATACCAGCACATTGGGTATCCTAGCCTGCACTACTGTTAGTGCCACTAGGCGGCAGCACCAATAGTATCAACTACGCCTAGGCTACAAATCAGTCAATACCACCTATTCCCTCCAGGGGAACAGTGGTTAGCCTATCAGTGGTTCCTCTCCTTGTACTGTGCACCAAACACTACCAGTCTGCAGTACAGTCTGAATCACTTGCTCCACAGGTGATCAGCTGTACTGCATCCTTGTGTTTTCTGCTGGTGGGTTTACACATTACGTCTCTCGGCTGCAGTAAGGTCTGTCTCACTCGCCCATAAAGTGAACACCGCCTGCAGTCCAATTGGGGTCACCCGCTCCTCGGGTGGACCCTCTCTTCTGAGTACTCATACACGTCCTGCCATTGGCTATCCAGTGTCAAGCTATACTAGTATTGGTGATTCTGCAGATCACCACATAATCAGGTATAGCATCTGTATTATTGGTGATACTGCAGATCATCAATAATCAGAATCTTTTGTGTGCTGACACCCATCGTTACAATTGCCAATTGATTTGTGACTAAAGCACCACGACAGCAGTGCCGACCCTTCTCCTTCTTCACTGAACTATCTGTAGACTTCAGTTGAGCGCATAAAACCGGTTATCTTTATTGCAAACTATAACTAAGGGCGCATCTTGAGCCCGGCGACACGCGTCAGTTTGATCCTGTGGATGTCTGTCAAATTGGAGACTTCTCACGCATTGCACCACGCTGCCCCATAGACTTGCATTGGCTTAGAGCATACATGTCAAACTCCGGCCCGAAGGCCAAATCTGGCCCTCGGAGCCATTAAATTTGGCCCCCAAGTGGTTTTCACACTTTGCATTATGTTTGGCCCACTCTAGACCACCAGGGAAGCTAAATTGGAGGTGAAGCCCTAGAACACCAGGGAAGCCATATGAGGTAGGTAAGAGGAAAGCACTAAACACCAGAGATCTGTATAGGGGATGGTGGGGGCCTTTAAACACCAGGGAACTGTATAGGGGATGGTGGGGTCCTTTAAACACCAGGGAACTGTATAGGAAAGGGAGGACCACTAGACACCAGGGAACTGTTTAGGGGTTGGAGGGGGCCATTAGACACCAGGGAACTTTATAAGGGAGGAAGGTGACCAGTAGACATTGAGGTTGGCCCGTGACTAGGTCCCAGTGTACAATTTTGGCCCTTGACTAGGTCCCAATGTACAATTTCGACCCACTTTGTATTTGAGTTTGACACCCCTGGCTTAGAGCTACCCTGCGGTAAAACTGGGTACCACAATGTGCCTGTGTGAAAGGGCCTAGATGTTTTCAGCCACTGAAGTTCTGGAGTCTTTATATTCTCCATGTGTTTGTGTGGGTTTTCGTCTGAACACTCTGGTTTCCTCGCAGCTCCCACATCCCAAAACACCCACAGATAAGTTTGTCTTCCTCCTAAAATGACCCTAGACTACAATGTACTTTGGTAGGCAGAGAAGGTGCAAACTGGGCATTTGCCCCAGGGCCACATATTTTCATATTAGTAATTACCGGTAAGTAAGTAATAACATGCACAGACTAATGGAGGAGTGCCAGGACTCTGCAGGAGCCCCAGGGACCACAATAAAGTTGGGGGAGGAGAAGACCTAGGGGAGCCCAGCAACTGGCTTGGGGGCCCTGGGGGGGCGGGGGGTGTTATTTGTCAGACATAAAGAGTCCCTTAATGCCTCTTACTGGGGGGTGGGGTTCAGGGTTCTCTCCAGGCTAATATTGCCCAGAGGCCCCATTGCAACTAAAACCAGCCCTGATGGCAGGGATTAGAGTGTGAGCCCCTCTGAGGGACATTTAGTGACAAGACTATATACCAAAAGCGCTACGGACAATGTTAGTGCTATGTAAATATGACATAATAATAATAATGATCAGTTTTTTTAAAAACAGTGCGATCACTCCTTCCAGTTTCACAACACTGTCCTCAGCTTGCACTGCAAAGAAACACCTTAGGAGAAGGAAAAAAAACACATATGGTGTAGCCTGTTTCACTTCTATCATCCTAACGTGACAGACATCCCAGGACATACAAGGCATGAAAACACTGAAGGGGTCCACCACCTGCAAGCTCAGGCGCTCCCCCCCCCCCCCATATGCCCTCGCTCACCAGATAGCCTCTTTCAATCAACAGTCGTTGTCTGCCACCTGGGCACTTCCACATGGATATATCTGTAACCAAACTTAGAGAAATCGACTATGTGTAAAACCAACTTTAATACTTAGATTATTTAAAACCAAGTAATGCCCGTACATTTTAAAAGCACAATAATAGAATTGTATATCACCATCCCTTTGGTCAGGCAAGATTCAGCGTCTCGCGTCTCCACCGCCCCTGAGGAGTCATGTGATATGACGAAACTGGTAGGGCGGAGCTACAGGACACGCAAGCTGAGTCTATGAGAGACGCGAGATGCTGAATCCTGCCTGACCAAAGGGATGGTGATATACAATGCTATTTTTGTGCTTTTAAAATGTACGGGCATTGCTTGGTTTTAATCTAAGTATTAAAGTTGGTTTTACACATAGTCGATTCCTCTAAGTTTGGTTACAGATATATCCATGTGGAAGTGCCCAGGTGGCAGACATTGACTGTTGATTGAAAGAGGCTATCTGGTGAGCGGGGGCATATGGGGGGGAGCGTGTCCTGTAGCTCCGCTCTACCGGTGGACCCCTTCAGTGTTTTCACGCCTTGAATGTTCTGGGATGTCTGTTACGTAAGGGTGATAGAATAGAAGTGAAACAGGCTACAGTACACCATATGTGTTTTTTTCCTTCTCCTAAGGTGTTTCCTTGCAGTGCAAGCTGAGGACAGCGTTGTGAAACTGGAAGGAGTGATCGCACTATTTTTTAAAAAACTGATGGACATTTACAGATTGGTAATCTGAAAGTAGAGCGATCCATGGAAAAAGGGATTGGTATACATATATATATATATAATAATGCAGATGTTTTCTGCAGCTACCTAAACTTGATGCTGACCGAACACTGTGGATGACTATTCCATATTGGAATGACTCCAGCACTATCACATATTTCTATGTGTTTAATGTTTATCAGCTGCTTTCTCAACTGATTGACCTAGCTAGGAAAACACCCACATTGTGAATGAAGCCTTACATCAGCAACAGATGAAATACTACTTGCCTACAAGGTTATTCTCACAGCCATTTTTTATTTAAAACAGCCAGGAAACACCTGAAAAACATTACCTATAGAAATCTATTGTGATGTTTCAATAGTGGGTTCTTCGCTGCATTTAGCCAGAGTAATGGCAGAAAACAGTTGCAAAACACATAGATACATGGCAAACATCAATGTTTTTCTGTATCCAAGAAGTACTGAAATCACAGGTTGTTAGCCCAGTAATCTCTAGCCAAATAATTGTGTTATGCCGTCTTGGCAAATAGGGCAAAATGTTTAATCATGTTGCTTTTAAAGCACTTATTTAGCCGTGACAGCAAACTTTGAAAGCACCTGTGTGAATGAGATCTTATCAGGCCTGGATTTACCCCACAGGAGTCTATAGGCACTGTTGTCCTAGCATCTTAGATTTCGCCCTCCATGAACTTACAAACCCCTGCACCGCAAGTGTGCTGACTGTCCCAGCTGTCACTTCTCCCTTGCTTCCCTTGCCTGTCATAGGTAGCTACAGGTGTCCCTTAGTATTAGGTAGCAAGAGATAGCCTCAGTATTATGTAGCTAGAGGTGCCCACAAGTAATAGGTAGCTAGAGGAACCTCAGTATTAACCTCAGTATTAAGTAGCTAGAGGTACCGCTGACTGAAGGGAGATTTCGTCAGTAAAATGCAGAGAGCAGGGTGAGTAACCTCTAATTTACACTCTCATTAGGACTGCATAGGTAAGGAGGGAGGGAGGCGCTCAGGGAGGGCTGTGAGACGCAATTCTATCATAATGGCGCCTGTAGGTACGTGCCTACAGTACCTTATGGTAAATCCGGCCCTGGTTCTTATCCTGAATAGGACTAGTCTGTTACCTGCAGTACATGTGCTCAGAGCAGGATGGATATCTCATGACAGTACTATATTGTGTGTGACCCCATACACATTCCTATTACATGAAATGGTGCTCGCAGTGATGTAATCTCAGATTAAATACCTCCCAACTTTTTGAGATGAGAAAGAGGGACACTTAAAGCGGTTTAAAACTCTGACAAAATATTCAACAAAAATGTGTTTTCCTACTTTTTATAACCCATACAATTATCATATTTGCTTTTGTGCACAAGTATTATAATTCATTTATAAATTATAACTTCCCAAAGTTCAGTTTATTTACTTTGAAAGCTGCTGGTGCATTTTATTCATAACTGTTGTAATTCTGTTGTAAATGCAGCCAGCAGTGATTTCTGACCTGTGTTTCACTCCAGGACTCATTAGCATAAGTTTCTGAACAGCCAGAGAATGTTTACTTAATTGTCTCAAGTAAAGAATGTATACAGAAGATAAGCTAATCACCAGTTTGGATGTGGCAGCCCCTGCAGAAGAAAAAGTCAGTCCTGTGATGTAACCCTTTAAATGCTGTTTTACTAAAAAAAACAACAACATTGTGTTAGTATATTATATGCTGTAAATAATCTTTTAGAGCAAAGAATAAATACTGGGTTATATTCCACTTTAAGCCCACACCCTGCCACACCCCTAACAACACCCCGACACACCCCTAATCACGCATACCATAAAGATTTCATAAGAAAAATATGTTGTTTTATAATTTAAATCACACTCTGGTCCTTTCTATCCTGATTTATTTACCTTCATACTAAAATTTTAAAATTAGTAATATATCAATTTAAAGGTTGGGAATAAAGTTTAGAGTCAATCAAACACATTTTTTAGTAGAGAAATATATATATTTACATAGAAAGAGGGACAAAGTCCTGAAAGAGAGACAAATGAGGACAGAGGGACTGGGCTCCCAAAGAGGGACACTCCCTCTGAAAGAGGAACAGTTGTGAGCTATGAAGTCAGAAGTCTGTCCAAATGTTCCGTCATAAAGCAAACCTATAGTATGAGGAATAAATAGAGGCCGCCATGTTTATCACACACACTCACATACTTTCATGGCAGTCATGGTGAGCTTTGACTTCACTGTCACACAGCTAGATCAAGTCATTAACCCTCTGCACTCAAGACACTCACAGCAAGCTGAAATACTAGTAGCAGAAACAGAGGATATTAGTTTCCAAAATGGATTGCATGCAACAGCATTCTGCACTAGACCTTTCCACCAGCGTTGTGGTTTCCACTGCAGAAAGTGTCCCTGCTCTACCTGCATCAGTCAGAAAGCAAGCAAACATTTCATGAGTAGCAACTCTTTCTGCAGAGGAAACCTCAGCACTGTTGAAAGAATGTAGTAGAGAATGTTGTTGCATGAAATTTAGTTTGGTTGCTAATATCCTCTATCTCTGCAACTGAATACAATTTGCAACCTAGCTGTTTCTATCTCTACTAGTGTTCCAGCGTGCTGTGTGTCTTGAGTGCAAATGGTTAATGATTGTTTGCATGTAAATTGACCACTCCCCTCAGGACCTGCCCCTTGAAAATCTTGAACCCTAATAATGGCCCGTACTCACGGGCTGCAGAAGTTGCCTGTCGCCAGCACACGTGAGCGTGTGGGCGACAGGCCGGCGACAGCTTCTCTCCAGGTCCCTCCGCGTACACACGCGGAAGAGGGACCAGCGGCGAGGCGGAAGCTGTCGCCGACGTTCCTCCTCCCCCCGCCGGAAGCTCCATATGATACAATGGAGGTTGCTGTCGCTAGTCCGCGTACTCACGCGGACTAGCGACAGTTGCGGGGGAGGTGCGGCGGCGACTGTCGCCATGCGATTGAAACTTTCAATCGCATGGCGACATGAGCGGCGGGCGACAGTTCGGGGTGCGCGCGCGTGCGGCGGCCCATACTCACGAGCGACCTGTCGCCGCAACACGCGCGCGCCGTGTGTTGAGGCGACAAAAGTCCCTCGTGAGTATGGGCCATAAGCAGGGTGACCTCTTTCTTGTGTATACAGCTAGAATAGATATGCAGCCACTTATACATATATGTTCTGGGCTAGTGATTCAGAATGTATTACCGTCAGGATCAGCACAACAGCCAAGCAAGTAGTATTTCAAACAGAAGCCAACTGCACTTCTCATATTCCTGTAACTTTAGGTTTCTTTTCATGCAGCTTGTCCACTTTAACTTTATGTCTGTCTTATGAACACATTGAGTATATTAAAACCATATGGATTCACATCTGTAGTAAAGGTAAACAAGGTTTTTACAATAAATGTCTTAAATGTGTAAAACCCTTGAAAACTATGTGCATGTTCAGTATGTGCTGCCATGCTTGTGGAATACTTGTAGCAGCTGCTGCTGGACTATTCCTGAAATTCCACCATCTGCTTCCAATGCATGTGTCAGGCCAATAGGGGAGAGAATGCACTGGGTAGTATAAGCAAGTTACAGAGCTTGAGGCTAGGAACACAATAGGCAGAAACACCAGCATTTAAGCCACTAATAAAAGTCTATGGGCCGCATGTAAAAACACAAAAATGTGCATTTTACATTATGCATTTTTTTGAAAACGCACTTGTGGCATCATTTTCAAAAACTTATGTAAAATGCACATAATGGATCTCAATGGCCTCACAGAGGAATGCATTTTACATGTGTTTTTGATGCTTTTAAAAAAGAAAATATATATATATATATACATACTGTGTATAAATAAATATATATATATATATATATATATATATATATATATATATATATATACACACACACACACACACACACACAAGGCAGTTTCTAGGTTAAATTGCCAGCTATAAGTCCCCACAGTATAGGTAGCCAGGCATAGGTGACCCCAGTATAGGGTAGCCAGTATAATTGCCCCCAGTAAAGGTTAGCCAGGTAGGTGCCTCCAGTATAAGTAGCCAATATAGTTGTCCCCAGCATAGGTTAGATAGGTAGGGGCCCCCAGTATAGGTTAGCTAGGTAAGTGCCTCCAATATAGGTAGCCAGTATAGTGGACACCAGTATATGTTAGCTAGGTAGGTCCCCGCAGTATCGGTTAGATAGGTAGGAGCCCCCAGTATAGGTTAGATAGGTAGGTTCTCTCAGTATAGGTTAGATAGGTAGGTGATCCCGGTATCGGTTAGATAGGTAGGTGCATGCATTATATGTTAGATAGGTAGGTGCCCACATTATATTTTAGGTAGGTGCCCCCAGTATAAGTTAGATCGGTAGGTGCCCCCAGTATAGGCTAGATAGGTAGTAGTCCCCTGTATAGGTTAGATAGGTAGGTGCCTGCAGTATAGGTTAGATAGGTAAGAGCCCCTAGTATAGGTTAGATAGGTAGGTGCTCGCAGTATTGGTTAGATAGATAGGAGCCCCCAGTATAGGTTAGACAGATAGGAGCCCCCAGTATAGGTTAGATAAGTAGGTTCCGCAATATCGGTTAGATAGGTAGGTGCCCACAGTATAGGTTAGATAGGTAGGTGCTCGCAGTATTGGTTAGATAGATAGGAGCCCCCAGTATAGGTTAGATAGGTAGGTTCCTCAGTATAGGTTAGATAGGTAGGTTCCTCAGTATAGGTTAGATAGGTAGGTTCCCGCAGTATAGGTTAGATAGGTAGGTTCCCGCAGTATAGGTTAGATAGGTAGTGCCCCCAGTATATGTTAAATAGGTAGGTGCCTCCAGTATATGTTAGACAGCTAGGTGCCCCCTATGGGTAATGGACGGGGGAGCTGCGGACCCACTGGGATTCAGCCGCGGGGAGGGCGGCCAAACTTCTCCCTCTCTCCGGTGCTGCCCTCCCTGCTCCCCCCTCTGCTGCAGAGAAAGCACAGGGAAGCCTGGTATATTGAGCAACTCACCTCCCTGCTCGTTTCAATCACCACTCACTTGCTGCTGGTCTCCTCTGCATTGCCGCGTATACATGCTCTACTTCCTGATTAGCAGGAAGTAGAGTGTGTAGCAGTAGCTATGTAGAGGAGACCAGGCCAGCGGCAAGTGAGCGGCGACTCGAATGAGCAGGGAGATGAGTTCCTCTTACAAGGCACCCCTGCGCTTACTCTGCAGCGGAGGGGGGAGCATGGAGGGCGGCACCGGGAAGAGGAAGAGAGAGAGAAGTCGTCGCTCCCCCCGCAGCTGAGTCCCAGTGATGCCGCGGCTCCTCCCTCCATCACGGCGCCCCTCCCCCCCCCCACTCCTTACAGCGTTCAGAGTGGACCCACGTCCCTAAAAACGGGGCTTTATATACAGTAGCAAGAAAAAGTATGTGAAATCTTTGGAATTATATGGTTTTCTGCACTGCCCAGTGTGCTCCCAGCCTCAGAAACATTCGACTACTTATTAGAGAAGACTTTATTTTCATGGATGCAATATGTAACACAGATCCAGAAATCAATTTATTTAATTCTATTAACAATAACCTTTCTATTTCAGTCTCTCACCAGCCATAATTGCTGAAATAGATGAATACTGTATGTACTCCATTACAAACAGTGATTTGGTGACAGATCTGGTGACAGGTCAAATCACAATCGCAGGGCATTTTGGGAGCGATTATGCTCCAATACAAAGTATATGAGCGCTGCAAAATAGCTTTTGAATAGTCACTTTTAAAACACAATTTTGCAGCGATTTGGAGGTCGAATGGTCTTTTTTTAGATAACGATTACTCTACTTAATCTGTGTCCCGATATTCGACTTCCACCTATAACCCTCTAGCAGAAGAAGTCACAGGCTCACCTCTGATTCCAGCTAAAGAAGCACCTATGACCTCCTGCGCTAGGGGGCGGGGCTCTGGGCGGAAGCTGGATATCAAGACGCAAAAAGTATAATAAAGTTTATTTACACAGGTGGAAAAAATCCGCAAATTGGAACAGCTGTAAGAGAAATCGCGCTCACAAAGCGCAGCAGTAATACTTTGTGGGGCGCAGCCACTACAATACTATCACACAAATGCAGATTACATTAATGTATGCGTACAGCGCTCCCACTATGTGGCACAGACTTAATACAGTGTGTGAACTGTAGCAGGTAGGCGTTAACTCAGCCTCCCCTCCTAATAACAAGTATAATGAAAAGTCCCAAATTCCAATGTCCTCCTTAGATGGACTCTAATGCATAGATTTCTTCCATACAGTCCAAACTTGACCAATCAGTGGTGTAAGCACTTCACTCTATATCCCATCAACATAAGTAGAGCTGATGTACAATATTATACTCTCACCAATGTCCAGAGGCTGACATATATAGACATCAGCAAACACGTTTCATTAGATCCACACAGCATGGGTCCTCAGCAACTTCCCCCTGTGAATATCCTACGCAGACAAGGGAAAGGACATAGCGTGATCCTGCTTTAAACAACTTCCGAACAGCTCCCACCACCAGTGAGGTTTTAGCTCAACCAAAGCACCATCCGTGTGTGTGCAATCACCATGCACCCCACACCACTAGTACATATAACGCTCACCGGATAGGTTGGCTGACCGGCTACAGACCAGCAACTGCGTTTGTAGTCTCCCGTATCAGAGGATCTGAAGTTGGACCAACTGTCTCCTTAAGAACTCAGAGAAAAAGGTTCCATAGCATAATCCCGTTTATTAAAAAAGTTAAAACATATAAAAGTGCACTCACAATTGTAGAAAGTTTATGCGCATATCTATATTGGACGTCCTCCTCCGCTGTCAGCACATCTGCGTCTCCACTGCTGTTCCGCCTGAGGCCACGCCCTACCGGTTTCGTCAATGATGACTCATCAGGCCCCTGATGAGTCATCATTGACGAAACCGGTAGGGCGTGGCCTCAGGCGGAACAGCAGTGGAGACGCAAATGTGCTGAGAGCGGAGGAGGACGTCCAATATAGATATGCGCATAAACTTTCTACAATTGTGAGTGCACTTTTATATGTTTTAACTTTTTTAATAAACGGGATTATGCTATGGAACCTTTTTCTCTGAGTTCTTAAGGAGACAGTTGGTCCAACTTCAGATCCTCTGATACGGGAGACTACAAACGCAGTTGCTGGTCTGTAGCCGGTCAGCCAACCTATCCGGTGAGCGTTATATGTACTAGTGGTGTGGGGTGCATGGTGATTGCACACACACGGATGGTGCTTTGGTTGAGCTAAAACCTCACTGGTGGTGGGAGCTGTTCGGAAGTTGTTTAAAGCAGGATCACGCTATGTCCTTTCCCTTGTCTGCGTAGGATATTCACAGGGGGAAGATGCTGAGGACCCATGCTGTGTGGATCTAATGAAACGTGTTTGCTGATGTCTATGTTATTAGGAGGGGAGGCTGAGTTAACGCCTACCTGCTACAGTTCACACACTGTATTAAGTCTGTGCCACATAGTGGGAGCGCTGTACGCATACATTAAAGTTATCCATATAGGGAGGTGATACCCCCAGCGTACATAGCGATCCATTAGGGCGGAGTGTTGGGATTTAATTTGTGCTAAACCTTATAGTCTGACAGCTAAGAGGAGCGCCCATACCACAGAAGTAACAAATGCAGATTACATGCTTTCAGTTTTTCTCTTTACAGCAGTGCATTCAGCACTCACTTCCACTTCATACAGAGGTTCCTACACAAGTAAGTACTTATCTCAGTATGTACAGGATGTAAGCATGGAAAAGTCTCCAGCAAAGCACACGTTTAGGGGATACTTTTCTGTATGTATCATAGTCTAGGGCCAATTTAGGGGGAAGCTAATTAACTTATCTGTATGTTTTTGGGGTGTTGGGAGGAAACCAGAGTGCCAATAGGAAACCCACGCAGACACAGGGAGAACTTACAAACTCCATGCAGATAGTGCCCTGGCTGGGATACGAACCACAGACCCAGCGTTGCAAGGCAAGAGCGCTAACCACTACGCCACAATGCTGCATATTGGACATCGCAATCCCCACCCACAGCTTGCCTCCTAAACATTTTCTGGTGTTTCCTCAAGGAGCCAGACCCATTAGAGGAGTGGCCTAAAGCAGTAAACCATGTCTCAGGCCCGGGGGTTTTCAGAAGTTTGAGCATTAATCACAATAGACAAACAGGGGCGTAGCTACAAAATCATAGAGCCACCCAGCAAAACTTTGAGCTCCCAATGTTCACACCTTTTTCTGTTTGTCTCCACTTGATGACCCTCACAGCCTGAGGACCATGCATAAAACTGGTGCAATCATCATGATCTTCACTCCCATAACAAGTCTAGACACAAAAAAACCTGATCTGGAGGATGGACCCTTTTATTGGAGGAAGGTAAGGTTGATAGTTGGGGGCTCCCCACAGTTCTGGGTTCCCCTGCAATCACAGGGGCTGCTCTCCTATAGTTACATCCCTGGCTGGCAACAGTTTCTACAAGTACCTGTGACATGGTGCCATCTTTATACAGCAGTGATCTCTGTGCTTTATCAGGAGGGATTTCACCAGAATATACCATTACCATCCCTGATGTGGTAGGGTGTGGTTTAAGTGTCCCTCTTTCTTATCTCAAAATGTTGGGAGGTATGCATCCAGTGAGTGTATAGCAGACCCTCTCCATGGCAAGCACATGACAGGCACACACTAATTTTTCTTGAAGGTGGGGTTATGCTATAAAAAAACATAGTTGTCTGATTGTTAATGGCAACACCGTAGAAATATTTCCATCTTTACAGTATAATTACAGTGAACAGCTTATGTTGGCACTGTTCAGGCTAGTGCATACTAGAGGGATGTTGCGCGACGGGGATCAGCATCCGATCCCTCTGGAGACATTGCTGGGTCAAGGATTTACAGATGTGTAGTTAGCCTGCAGTCTAACGACAAGCTCTTTTGCAATTTGAGGGGGGTGAGCTGACAGAGGAGCACAGATGTGACATCATGTGGTGGGCGGGGAGATTAAAGCTGTCAGCCGTCACTGAGCTGAATTGATACACCTGGTGAATCGCTGGCTGTGTGGCAGTCAGGGGATGCTGTGCACATGCCGGAATATCGACAGAGACAGTGGTTATCAGCCAACTCAGCCTACTTTAAAGCGTGCATACAGGCCCTAAAGCTGCTTATCTCATGTTATGCCAAATAAGATTTCCCTTTATATACCAGGACAATGCGGTATTCAGAGTGGTTGCTACGGAATAATGTACTCTGGTAAAGGCTCTGCACCTTTATGAAATAAAGCAGGTGTTGATGCTCTTAAGATTTTACCGCTATTGCGGGATGCTTCAGTCGGTTTCTGAAATTTCTATATGAATTAATGTGGTGGATGTGGAAAAATACTGGTATTCTTTGATGAGTAAGTGCACATTTTTAAATGGCAAAGTATCTGCTGCAATTCACCAAGTGTGAGCAAAACTGCAAAAACATTATTTTTACAGCAGGTGCCGAGTTAGCAGAAAAACAAACCACAGGAACTTTGTCACCGTTAACAGCTCAGCCTGGAGCAGGTGCGAATTCTTCATAGTTTCTTTCATCTACCAAGTTTAAAGTGCACTGACCTGTATAAGCAACATTAACCTAACAGCATATGCAGTGACACAGAAATAACATGCCAGTAACTGGCATGTCATGTACTGTACATCATTACCTTTGTTATTTCTAAAAGTGCTGGGTACAGGCCTGTCATAGGCTTAGTAGTTAGCTAAAAAACTTCATGAAGAATAGCCAAATTCTGGAACACTTACAAATAAGAGCTATGGGTGCGTTCTGCTCCCAAAGACAATACTAGAGATATCTCGAACCTCAGATTTTTAGTTCGCGAACCTTGAACGCGAACTTCCGCAAAAGTTCGAGTTTGCGCAAACCGGGTGAACCGCAACAGACTTCAATGGGCAGGCGAACTTGAAAAACTACAAACACTGTTTCTGGCCACAAAAGTGATGGAAAAAATGTTTCAAAAGGTCTAACACCTGGAGGGGGGCATAGCGGAGTGGGATACACGCCAAAAGTCCCGGGGAAAATTACAGATTTGACTGCTGCGGTTGTTCTTCCACCTTCTCAAAAAAAACACCTTCCTCGTCTGACTCCTGCTCCCCAGACGACGACTCCTCCTACTCCCCCCTCCTCTGTGCTGCCGCAGGTGTTGATGACATTTCTGGTTCTGGTAGTGATGTTTCCAACAACTCTTCCTCCTCTTCCTGTTCACGCTTCTCTACAGCTTGATCCACCACTCTATGCACGGCACGCTCCAGGAAGAAAGCATATGGGATCAAGTCGCTAATGGCGCCTTCACTGCGACTCACCAGGTTTGTCACCTCCTCAAACGGACGCATGAGCCTACAGACAGTACTTCGGCCAGAAAATGCCCAGCTCCCCAGAGCATGACCTTTGAGCGTAGCTGTACAGATAGTCGTTGACGGCTGTCTCCTGTTGCAGCAGGCGGTCAAACATGAGGAGCATTGAATTCCAGTGAGTCGGGCTATAGCAAATTAAGTGCCTCACCGGCAGGTTGTTTCTCTGCTGAATATCAGCCAAGCACGCCATGGCTGTGTAGGAATGCCTAAAATGTCCACACACCTTCCTGGACTGCTTCAGGACCTCCTGTAAGCCTGGATACTTACACACATATCTTTGGATTATAAGATTAAGCACATGTGCCATGCAGGGTACATGTGTCAACTTTCCCAAACTCAAAGCCGAAATGAGATTGCTGCCGTTGTCACACACCACGTTGCCGATCTCCAGTTGGTGAGTTGGTCAGCCACTTATCCACCTGTTTGTTCAGAGCAGCCAGGAGAGCTGCTCCAGTGTGACTCCAGGGCCGGGCCGAGGCATAGGCTGGAGAGGCTCCAGCCTCAGGGCGCAGTGTAGGAGGGGGCGCACAATTCATTCAGCTGTCATTTCTAATTGTGTTTGAAGCAGAAAGAAATAAGAAAACGGGATACATAGCAGTGACTGCAAGCCAGATAACTAGATATTAAGGTGTTGGGGAGGTGTGGGCCCTGTGGCCCTCTTAGTCTAATAGCAATCAGTGTGTGACGGCTGGAGTGGGAGGGATAGAGGGGCGCACTTTGGTGTCTCAGCCTTGGGTGCTGGAGGACCTTGTCCCTGCGCTGTGTGACTCTCAGCTTTGAGGCAAGACATGTCCAAGATGGAGTGACACTGTCGTACCTAGCATGCAGCATAGGCCCTTCGGGAGCTGGGGGTGTGTAGTTGGAGAGGAGATCACAGCAACAGTAGAGTGGCACTGCCACTCAGCCGAGGAGGATGACAGCGAAGAGGATGTATCAGGAGGAGTAGGAGGAGAAGGAGAGGAGGTGGCAGCAGGCCTGACTGCAAGCCGTGGAGGTGTCACAACTAGGTAGGCTGCACAGCCACGAACTCCCTGCTTGCCAGCTGTCACCAGGTTGACCCAAAGTGCTGTATAAGTAATGTACCTGCCCTAACCGTGCTTTGCAGACCAGGCATCCGTGGTCAGATGGACCCTTGACCCAACGCTGTGTGCCAGAGATGACACCACTTGCCTTTCAGTTTGGGTATTGCCTTTTTAGAAAAATAATTGTGGCCTGGTATCTTCCACTGCGCTGTCCCAATCGCCACAAATTTTCGGAAGGCCTCAGAGTCCACCAGCTGGTATGGAAACAGCTGGCGAGCTAACAGTTCAGCCAAGCCAGCTGTCAGACGCCGGGCAGTGACTGGCAGACATTGGCTTCTTCCGCTCAAAGATTTCCTTAACGGACACCTGGCTGCTGTGGGCAGAGGAGCAGGAACCGCTCAAGGTGAGAGGCGGAGTGGAGGAGGGTGGCTGTGAAGGTGCAAGGGATAAAGCGGCTGAAGATGCTGCACCTGAAGAAGAAAGAGGAGGCAGAGGGTGGCTTTGCGTTTGTGGGTCTTGGTCTTTCCACGACTCAATTTTCGGTGGCAGAGAGTACAGATGGCATCGCTGTCATCTGAGGCAGACACAATATAATTTCCACACCGCTGAGCCCTGGGATGATGGCAATTTGGTGGTGGCGGCAGCAGCTGACCTTGAAGGGCATGTTGGCTGGCTGTCCATAGGTGGCGATACATGCTGCCAGACACTGCCACAAGTTGTTTCTGACGACGAACTCCCCCGGCTTCTTTCTGCAACTCGTCTCCTCCTACTCCTCTCTGACTTCCCCTCTGAACTGTCCCCTGTTCATCTCGTCTATTGGGAACCCACGTGACATCCATGGCAGTATTATCATCATCATAATCATCCTCCACAGCTTCGCTTGTATCAGACACCTCCAAAACTGCACCAACAGCAGGTACTTCATCATCCTCACACATTACGTCCATACTGACGCCTAACTCAGACATATGAGGTGGTGTAACATGCTTAGCGCCTTCATCTTGTAACAATAATGGATGTGAATCAGTTAATTCCCCACTAAATAACTCCCCCATTGTGCGCGCGAGCAAGTTCGCCGGCGAACCGTTCGGGCAATCTCTAGACAATACTAAACATACAGTATTTTTTTTTTTTGGTCTGCACATCTCCAGCAGTTTTCAGAAGATAATCACTTTGACTATTGTAGTCAAGAGCAGTGAATGTAGACAGTGCTGACTGGCTACATAACCCTGTTGTGGCCCCCTAGAATACACAATCTTCTCTGGGAGGAGCTTGGAGTCTGGGATAACCCTTTAGTGTCTGAAACGGAGTGCTTTATATACAGTATTATATAGGAAAAGTTATTTTTATAATTTGCAGACAGCAAAATGACAGCCACCATAGAAATACAGACTTCAGATTATTCAGCTACTATGTATATGTGAACAAGCCAGGCTCTTTTACATCAGCCTGCTTTACATACAGTTCTGAATTAAAAAGTGTCAAAAACGTTGCAAACTTACCCATGGAGGAGGGGGACAAATACAAAGGCAGCTACAGGGCCAGGCAGTATCAGGGGAAGCAGCTGTGAGCGGTAGAAAAAAGTGAATCTGATTGCATATCTCCTGACCACTGTCCTCTCTGAGTCGCAGAGTATGCCCTAAGAGCCTCCGACAGCAGGAGTGCTTTAAGATGAAAAGGGACCCTACCCTGGCCTAGGTAGTAGCTGTGGCTTCCCCTTATGTTCCTTTTGGTAATCTGAGGTGGGGAGGGGTCCAAGAAGGTGGCAGGTGGGCCCCTTGACACCCACTAGGCCCCAGGCAGCTGCCTACGCTGTTTGATAGCTGCCCAGGTTTAGTAAAAACATTCAGGCTGGGTGACCTTAATATGACTCAGCTTTAGATACAGTAGACACAAGAGCATTTACAAAAGTGTGTGGTTCCTGACAAAGTCCAAGTATGTCAGCTTACAATAGTTGTTACAAAATGATACATATATTGACCATTTCTAAACCCTAAGAATTATTCTGAACAATTACCTTTGAATAAACAACAAAATAGATTCTTAGTACACCAACTGCATAGCAACACTGATGCTGGAACCCGTTGCATACAGCAGAGAGGCTTAATATACACTTAGAGGTCTGCTGAGAAGGTCCAAGCTTCCCAGAGTCTGCATCCTTTACACACTCCACAGAGAGAGGCAGTGACAGGAACATGCTGCTGTGACCTCCATATGCTGCACAAAGCCAGCAGAGTACACCCATTGTGGATGCAACTACATTGCTCTGATGTGACTGAGCCAGTTGCCTAGTAACCGCTATTGCTACTCATCACAGACGAGGAAACCAGACAGGAGAAGAGCTAATAGCTTTTGGCAGGGCTGCAATGGACTGCAGCGAAAGAGCTATAGGTTCAGAAGGGCCAAATCCTAAAGATGCCTGGTGCCACCTCATTTACCGCTGTTGTAACTACCACTGCAGTACAGTTATCAGGGCACTTGGTCTGAGCATTTGTACAGCAGTTATCACACATATATGAGTGCACAAGAACAGCTGGACTGCTTTCCTTTTTGGGAGGGGGAGAAGCAGCATTTTGCTCTACTTCCTGTGGAACACAAAATAACAAACGAAAACCCAGTGAATTTCTAATAAGCATTTGAGTGTTTAGGGATCTTTAACAGAATGCCAGCAATAGCCAACATCCCCATGTACTGCTGGTGATGCTCCGATACCCACTATTCTTCCCAGCAAGTGATGTTTTCTCAATGAAGAAAATATGGTAAAAAAAAAAAGTTTGAATGTCTGAGTGAATTAGCCCTTACAGGTTCATGAACATCAGCTACCGGGGCAGATTTTTATCTAAGTACCCTCAGTAAGACATTAGGGATAGTATTACAGCTTACTGTACTCATATACTATGCCTTATGTATTACTGGACCACGAACAGGCATCACTGCTTCTCAGGTCACAGCATCACGCCTCACTTTACTCACACACTGTGCTTTATATTACTGGACCATGAACAGGTTTCACTGCTTTACGTGTGAAGCCGCCCGAGAAAGCAGCGTCACCTGGCGTCACGGGCGGGAAGGCCCTGATTCTATGGGCCTGTTCACAGTGCTGCATTGCAACTGTTCACATTATTTTAACTCGCTGCATGCAGACTTTGTATTGAATTCCTCAAGATCCGCACCATCATAATCAACTTTATTTATAGCTCAATCCATATAAAAACATGGTTAAAGAGTATGGGTACATATACGGATGACGCACAGGCGTTTCGGACCATCACAGTCCTTTCTTAAATCATCATGTGTGGGTTTATGATGATTTGAGAAAGGACTGTGATGGTCCGAAACGCCTGTGTGTCATCTGTATATGTACCCATACTTTTTAACCATGTTTTTTATATGGATTGAGCTATAAATAAAGTTGATTTTGATGGTGCGGATCTTGAGGAATTCGTTGCAAACGCTCATTACTCCAGAGTGGATCCCTGCACATCATACTAGACCATTGGTGCAGTAACAACTTTGCTTTAACTGCAGACTTTGTATTAACAGGTTCAGCCTATCTGGACAAGCATACTCAAGACTATGTGGACGCCTCTTTGCTTCCAGTGTTCACGTGGCCCTGTGCACCCTGGCAGTTTTCCATGTCAGTGGTTGGGGAAGGGAAGCATGGCTTCCTTAACCCAATCGTCTAAAGAATGGACATGACCCCAATTAGGGGTTATATCCATTCATAAAATAAAGATCGTAAATGAAAGTGAAAAAAAGTGTTTTTATTGCCATCTAGTGGCAGAACATTAAATTACACACACCACGGATTTTTAATAAAAAAAAATAATATAATCAATCCCTTCCCCCCTCACAATAGTGTTCCTCATAGTATCCCCCCTCACCATAGTGCTCCACATAGTTTTCTCCCCTCACCATAGTGCTCCTCATATTATTCCCCCCTCACCATAGTGCTCCACATAGTTTTCTCCCCCCACCATAGTACTTCCTATAGTATTCCCCCCTCACCATAGTGCTCCCCATAGTTTTCACCCCTCACCATAGTGCTCCTCATAGTATTACCCCCTCACCATAGTGCTCCCCATAGTATTCCCCCCTCACCATAGTGCTCCTCATAGTATTACCCCCTCACCATAGTGCTCCTCATAGTATTCCCCCCTCACCATAGTGCTCCCCATAGTATTCCCCCCCTCACCATAGTGCTCCTCATAGTATTCCCCCCTCACCATAGTGCTCCTCATAGTATTCCCCCCTCACCATAGTGCTCCCCATAGTATTCCCCCCTCACCATAGTGCTCCTCATAGTATTCCCCCCTCACCATAGTGCTCCTCATAGTATTCCCCCCTCACCATAGTGCTCCTCATAGTATTCCCCCTTACCATAGTGCTCCTCATAGTATTCCCCCCTCACCATAGTGCTCCCCATAGTATTCCCCCCTCACCATAGTGCTCCTCATAGTATTCCCCCCTCACCATAGTGCTCCCCATAGTATTCCCCCCTCACCATAGTGCTCCTCATAGTATTCCCCCCTCACCATAGTGCTCCTCATAGTATTCCCCCCTCACCATAGTGCTCCTCATAGTATTCCCCCTTACCATAGTGCTCCTCATAGTATTCCCCCCTCACATATGCGTTTTGTATGCGTGCAGGTTTTTTTTTCAAGCGCTGGTTTTGTTGCATACTATTCAAAAACCCATAAAAAAAGCACATAATGAAAGTCAATGGAAACGCAATGTATTGCATTTTGTATGCGTTTTTTTTTTTTTTATTATTGTTGTTTTGTGATGTATTAACGCTTTCTATTGTCTTCCTAGTGATTTGCATAAAACTCAATGTAAAAACGCATTGAAAACACATACAAAACGCGTTTTGTATATGCAAATCGCAAACACGTAAAAACGCATGCAAAATGCTAGAAAAACGCATATGCGGAAAAACACAAATACACTAAAAACGCACACAAAAAACCGCACATGACAGAAAATGCAACCTTTCACGCTCTGTTATGTGCTTCCAGCCAATATCAGACACTTTAAAAATCATTCAGTCCAGTTTTGCAGGATCACTTATGTTGTCCAGTCCTGGTGAACCAACCAGTGCAAATATCTGAGTCACCAAAACAGCAAAGTCGTTTGTCCCAATTAGAGTTTACAGTTGGCAATAATACAAATCCCAATGTCT
Source organism: Hyperolius riggenbachi (assembly GCF_040937935.1). Taxonomy (NCBI): domain Eukaryota; kingdom Metazoa; phylum Chordata; class Amphibia; order Anura; family Hyperoliidae; genus Hyperolius; species Hyperolius riggenbachi. Next base: position 97,676,640 of record NC_090657.1, read on the forward strand.
TGGCAGCTGTAGCATTTACAGGAAAGGGATGTTTCTTTCACTTTCCATTTTCAGTGTGTAGAAGACATGAAAACATAAAGGGAAAATCCTCTTACTGTATTGTAAAAGCAAAACCCAATCCGTTCCTCCTTTCAGCTCTATATTTGGCAGGGATACTCAGAAAACATTATTTGGGTGAGATGGAAGGGTGGGACCCAACTCTGTGTTCTATAATTTGTATAATAGCTCAGCTACACATATACTCTAGGACTAACGACCATCCAACCCATAAAGGTAACCTCGGCTCGGAACATAGACATATTTCATTATATCCTCATTATTAGCTTATCAGGCTTACATACAGTATACATATGTACATAGAATTTAAAGCGGTCATGCTAAGAATACTGGTGTTGTGTATTCTTAGCATGACCGCTTTAAAATTGTATGTACATATGTATGTAACAACACACCTCCCAACTTTTTGAGATGAGAAAGAAGGACACTTAAGCCACGCCCCTACCACACCCCCTGATCACGCCCCGTCACACCCCTAGTCACGCATACCATAAAGATTTCATAAGAAAAATATGTTGTTTTATAATTCAAACCACACTGGTCCTTCCTATCCTGGTGCATTTTCCTTCATATTACCATTTTAAAATTAGTAATAGATCAATTTAAAGGATGGAAACACACTTTTATTTATTTATTTATTGTATTTATAAAGCGCCAACATATTACGCAGCGCTTTTAGTAGATAAATATGTATATTTACATAGAAAGAGGGACAAATGAGGAGGAAAGAGGGACAGAGGGACAGGGCTCCCAAAGAGGGACTGTCCCTCCAAAAGAGGTACAGTTGGGAGCTATGCAACAATAACATTTCTATGGTGCTTTTCTCCCATAGGACTCAAAGCGCTTAGGCTCTCTCAGATTCAGTAATTGGTAGTAGGATGAAGTATTAACACAACAAAATTGTATTTCTGCACATGCCAAACTGAACAGATGGGTTTTCAGTCTGAATTTAAACACATCCAGAGATGGAGCTGTCCTGGTCTGCTGAGGTAAGGAGTTCCATAATGAAGGAGCGGCATGACAGAAGGCTCTGGGACCATTTTGTATCAGCTGTTGGCGGTGCAAGTCCTTGTTTGGAAGGGCGGTATAGATGTTATGCAACTCTGAAATCTACAAATTAGCTTTTTCCAGGACTTCTCTTTTCACCTGGTATATCATAATCATAATCAAGAGGCCACACTGAATGTGACACCGCTACAAACTAACATGCTATACAATGAGGTATAATCCTGCTTACAAGACAGGAAGTACTGTCACGGGGGAGGACATGTAACCTCCTCTCAGAGTATAACCACAGTTCTCAAGAAAAACATAATAAGACTGTCAGATGTAAGAACCAGAACGGGGAGGGAGGAATCAGCTTAATGACCAATTTCCTTACAAAATACTATAAACATTACACACAATACGGGGAAATGGCAGAGAAAAACAATGATCTCAGCTAGTTCCAACATACCAACTTTAGGCAAGTGAAGCCACAGCCACACCACAAAACAAAGGCACATTTGCTACACTACAAATACGCATTTGACTACAGCGTTAATCTCAAGTAGGCCTGGAACGCACTAGAACATTTTTTTTGAGCGTTTAGGGAGTGCTTTCAATCGCTAGCGATTTCCCTAAACGCTCTGCCAATGTAAATGGGTGGGACAGATTTCACTAGAGCGGTTGCAGTTAAGGAAATCGCAGGACATGCAGCATTTTGGGAGAGTTTCCATTCTAATGAATTGTAAAATTGCTTGCAAAATGCTATCACAAATCGCTAGAGACTGCGATAGCGCTTTGCGCTTTTTAGTGCGTTCCAGGCCTCAGCATTGTTTGACACAGGCTTTGGAGGAAGATGTCATATTGGCACAGGGTTTGGCATTACTTTTTGGACATGAAAATGTATTAGCAAATAAACATTAAAACATTTTTTACTTAAAGGGACCCTGAGCAGGATGCTAAAATGGGCAAATGAACTTACCTGGAGCTTTCAACAGCCCCTCGTAGTCAGGGAAGTTCCTCGGCTATCTCCGTTCTGCCCCCGGCAGCTCGGTTAGAGCGGCAACTTCGGCCGAAGTCTGCTCGTCTGCACACACGCGGTTCATTCAAGCGTCTGCCACGCCGATCTAACGGAGAGACCGGGGGAAGAACGGAGGGAGCCCAAAGGATGCCGACTATGGGGGGCTGGAGGAAGTTCCAGGTAAGTTCATTTGCCCATTTTAGTGTCCTGCTCAGGATCCCTTTAGGACTCCCAGAGTTCGCTGCACTCCTGGGGTTTCCCCCTGTCTGCTTGTTCCCCTCCGGGAACTTCCTCCTATTACCCGCAGCATCCTAGGGTTTCCCTTTCCCTGCTATTTTCCCTCCTAAGAACCCTCCAGTTACTTGCAGCTTCCCGGGGTTTCCCTCAGCCTGCCAGTTCACCCCCAGTCACCAGCACCTATCCCCGGGGTTTCCTTCAGCCTGCAGTTCCCCTGCAGTCATCAGCAGTATCCCAGGGATTCATCCAGCCTGTCAGTTTCCTCCTGGGTTCCTGGCCTGTCCGCTCCCTTCCCATGGATTACCTCTGATTGCCAGCATCTCTGGGACTTACCCTGTCAGTTGGTACCCCTCCTGGGATTCTATCTGTCAGCTCCTTACCCAGGATTTCCCCTGCCTGTCCGCTGCCCTCCTGGAAGCCCCTCAGTCATCTCCCTTCCCGGGATTATCCTGTCAGTCTGTTCCCTTCCTGGGAACTCCTTCTGTCTGTATGCTTCCTGAGATCCCTATTGGTTAGGCCTTCCTGTCCAGCTAGCTTGTCCTGGCCCAAGTTCCCAAGGTCCACTCTACTCGAAACCCCTCCTATCCCTTCACATACCCTCTGTTCTTCCCGTCACTGGTGCGGTACAGCCTATCATCCCTTGCTGGGTGCACTGGTGAAGACCCGTGCTCACTTAGACTCCATGCCCTAGGGCTGCTCACCCCTTGATACTAGTGACGGGATCGACAGAACCCCGATGGTTGGCAAGAACCCTGACGTGGGGATTAGATGGCAATGAGGAGGGTTAGGCTATGATAATCACAATCAGTGCTATACACACACATCGATTATCCTGTTTAATTTGATTACAGCCAGAATGTCAGATGAATCAAATTTTAATCGATTTTTACCAAAATCAATAGAAAGTGTCGAACGAACAGGACGAAAAATCTGGGTCAATTCAAGTGTAGTAGAAAGTCACCCTCATACAGAAACTCATGCTTCTCCCCTCCTCCTGATAACTTCAAGACCTAAGTCTTCTCTCCTAATACACAGACAGCAGGACGTGTGCAGACACCTCTCTCAGCTCCTACTAAAACATGAATATCAGCTGATTTACTCTTCACTTCATCCGAATATGAATACTTCCCCCAACTAATACACAGACAAAAGGGAAAGTTCCTCTTCTAACGAGGAGACAGTAAACATTCACAAACCTGCCACTTCATTGTGATCCTAGTTAACAGGCTCCAGGCCTTCTTAGCAGAATGATCACTCATTTCTATGTAAATACCTGCAGGTTCCTGGGCTCAGAAAGCACTCACACTTCAGTTTCACACGTGTTCCTGCTCAGCTGTGCTGTAACCACAGAACTGGTACAACCAGCATGTGAGCAGCCACGAGCTCTGAGAACAGGCCTGAGTGTCTCTTTTAGTCACCTATACTTTCCTAGTGGTTCAGGGACACCATGAGCTGCTTAGGTATTCTGTAATTCTGGTCCAAGCCCCTGTCCCATAGAGCCATATCAATCTCTGCCATGCAGTGATGAGGACCAACAATCCAAAACAGGCTGTCTGCATGTTGAGTTGATATGGCTCTGTAAAATTAACAAGTTATAGGCTTGCTATACACCAGCAGCAGGGCCGTTTCTTGGGCAGGGCGACCGCCCTGGGTGCAGACCAGCAAGTAGAAGAAGGGGGTGCAGGAGGACATAACCGCTAGGGAGCTGGTGACGCTTGGTGCAGCCAAATGGAAGAAGATTACCAGTGCGATCACCTTCCTTGACTCCTCCTGGGCTGCCTGCGTCAAGTCATCATCACGTCACCACCGCGTGATGACACCTGATGTCCTGTAGTGGTACTACAGTGCATGGCGCCCATGGAGTCGACTTTCTGGGCTCTCTTTGCCTGTGTTTTCCTGTTCCCTGCTTCCTCCTGGATGAGCAGCTGGTCACTAGTAAGTAGGCAGATCTACTTTTGACCTGTGGCTGTGTGACTGTCCGTAAAGAGTGCGTGTCCATGGGTGTGGGGGCAAAGGGGGCACAATTTTTACACCCTTGTCCTGGGTTAAATTAAGTCTAGAAACTGCCCTGACCAGCGGTTCTGGATGTCAGTCTGGCTTCAAGGGCATAAAGAGATAATTTGCATATTCAGTAGTGTTGCACTGCGGTAAACTACAGTTGCTCAGATACCAGAGCAAACACAAGTTTTAGAAACGGGCAGCAGGCATGTATGTGAATCAGTCCTCATGCCCTCCACTCACGTGCACTACTGTCCAACCTGGAAGAGGCCGAAGGGGGCTTTTAGGTGAGAGTGGAGTGGGGGGGAAGTGTGGGCATGAGGACTGCTCCACATACCTGCCTGCTTCTCCCGTTTTTAACATTTGTGTCAGCTCTGGTGTCCTTTAAAGCTGAATTATCGCAAATACCTTCTGTTTTTATAAGACTTTTTGGTCTCTTTTAGACCCCTATACTTTCCTAGTGGTTTTGGCTTGGGTATTCTTTTGTGTGGCTAGGATGACTTTCCAAAACTTTGGTCCTTTCCAGTATGCCCAGGGCATTCCCATCAGTCTGTCTGATATGCAATGGGGCTATTAGCAGCGCAACAAGGAAAGAAAGGTGTAATGTTACCAGTGACGCTGCTTCAAAACACTGTAAGTTCTAAATACACCTGAAAATGAAACCTGTAGAATTACCTTTGAATTTACCATACAGGAGTGAACAGTAAACACAGGTGTGTATTTGAGCACATTTGTTGGCAGCACCTTCCTGTAAAATGAATGGAAATAGAATGGAAACTAAACATGTTCCCTGTGTTACCACTGACACTGTGATTATGTCACATTCTGTCCTGCTAACCAGAAAAACTGAATGCAGCAGCACTTTTCCACAACGGAATGCAATGGACAGTGGCGTAGCTAAGGAGCTGTGGGCCCCGATGCAAGTGTTACATTGGGGCCCCCCAAGCACTCTATACATAACAATTGATACGACGCACCAAAACCTGCCAATGGCAACTACAGTGTCAGAGGTACAAGAAGGGGATGGGGAACAGCTTGTTTATGATGATCACTATTCAAAGTATCTATAGAAGTGATTATTATGAGCACAGGACCAATAGAGAGCTAATACTGAAGTTGAGGGAGGGCCCTCCGGGGCCCCTCTGGCCCAAGGGCCCCGATGCGGTCGCTACCTCTGCAACCCCTATTGCTACGCCCCTGGCAATGGACAAAAATGGATAAAACACAGGTGCCAAAGAGGATAAAATACAGAAGAAAAAATGTTTAAAATGGGAGTTTGTGCTGGATTTATCTCCGCCTTTAGCGATCAAGGCTAGGAGACTGTTATTTCGCCGTCTAATTATCTAGCGATCCACGGCAGCGCTGTACTGGGGACAGCCGTGTGACACGGATGTCCCCCTGAGAGACAGGATAGTGATCGGTTGTCATAGGCTGAAGCTATGACAGCCGATCACGCTGATTGGCTGGCTCTGGGATGGAGGAAGCGATGGGTATAAAAATAATAAAAGAATAACACATTTTATTATAAAAATAAACATATAAATATTGATATAAAAAAAATAAACATTGGGGGAGCGATCAGACCCCACCAGCAGAGAGCTCTGTTGGTGGGGAGAAAGGGGGGGGGGGGGGGGGGGGAATCACTTGTGTGCTGTGTTGTGCGGCCCTGCAGCTAGGCCTTAAAGCTACAGTGGCCCTTTTTCAGAAAAAAGGCCTGGTCTTTAAGGGGGTTTAACACTGTGGTCCTCAAGTGCTTAAACAATACCAGTTGCCTGGCAGTCCTCCAGATTCTGTGTCTCTAATACTTTTAGCCATAGACCCTGAACAAGCATATACTGATCAGGTACTATGACTCAGCTGACTCAAGTTTTACTGGATTAGCCATATGCTTGTTCTGGGGTTTTGACTGCCAGAAGATCAACAAGACTGCCAGGGAACTGACAGTCCTGTTGAAATAAATATGGCAGCCTCCATATCAGTCTCACCTTGGGTTCCCTTTAACAATGTATGCCCAGCATTAAGAATGTGCTTTCCTGTCAAGAATTGCTGTCTGCACCACAGTCTGTTATGTCATGAACTGTAAGGACAATCAACAACGGAAATCAAAAGAAAACTAAAATCTCACCAAATGAATGGAGCAAGCCAAGTCTGGTATCGTGTCAGTGTGGAGACAGATAGAAGAAACCCTTCAGAAACAAGCATTCAAATCTTCAATTAACCATTATAATTTACTATGGGAAATCAAGCAGACAAGACAGTGAGAGAACACTCGTCAATCTGCATTATTACATGTGAAGGTCTTGTAAGATCTATTAGGTCTTGTTCAAAGCGATTTTACTTGCTTTTGCACAGCAATTAATTTTTACACTTACTGACGTCAGTTAGGAAGTGAACTCTTTGATTAGGAAATGAAATACAATGTATTTATTCATAAAAGTGCTTGGGAAATTGCTATTTAAATCGCTTTTTCAAGCGCTTTCCAATATCCCTATACTTTCTATTGAACACATACGCTCAGAAAATGGTACAGTAGCTGTGTTTGAGATTCAATAGAAAGCGGAGCGCTGTATGAACACTCTCATAGGAAATCATTGCACAAGCACTTTTAGAGCGATTTCAAAAATCGCCAGCGCTTTAAAAAAAATTAGAAACATTCATAGCGTGAACAAGCCGTAACTGCTTTTGCTTCCATTTCTTAGCTGTGCAGCAACATTGTAAACCACTGGCTGATCATCGCTATAGGATGCTAGACTTCCTACAGCAGCCTTTAAGGAAGTAGTGGTGACAGGTCACTCAGGGATGGAAAATCCAGTGACACAATAGCTATATTTGTCAGCAGCTGTCACACAAATAATCTATTGTTTCCACCATAATCTGAAGGCTTGGAAAGGGCCCAGTGTGCTCAGGCTTACATGAAATTATTCTGGCAACTCTGAGAAGTGCTGCGGAAAGATTGTGGCAATACAGGTGTCATTCACCTGGATCAGCTAAGGAAAACAATGCACAAAGCTTATTGTTTAGATTTGGGCAGGGCAGAGGCAGGCTAGAGCCCCTATCCGATGAGGCTCATAGTAGCAAAAGGATACCCTTATTTCCAGTCCCTGTGATGGGAAGTCATTGGAGGTCAGGTGGCAATACTAGTACTTTTTAGGAAATCTAAGAAGGAAATGGAAGGTGCCAATGCAGATTCCCATTTGAAAATAGTGTAATTTTTGCCTCCTTGAAAACTAGTTTGGACAGTAAGATTACATATGAATGAGCATTTCTAATGTCCTCAGCCCACTGCTATTTGCCCCAACTGATTCATTTATTGATTAGGTAATGAGCCCCGCTGTGTTCTGGCAGGTCTACCCATTAGCCCTCCTGTGGGAACCCAACCATGTGGGAGGAGGGCTGGCTAGAAGTACTGTCACATGGGAGAGAAAAAACATGGCCAATAAGAACTATGAACTTCTGCGGCTCTAAGAAAACATGTGCGCTTATGGCAAATATACATGCATTTCTAATGTAAACATTACCAGGGCCATATCCTGTAATTAAACCCATTCTGTATATGCAGTACCATAGTGGTCCTTTGTTTGCATGCTCATCTGAAAAACAAATAGGTAACTGGAACTCCCCCCCCCCCCCCCCCCCTTCCTTAGGCAAAACCGTTATGGCGTTTTTTCCCAAAGCCTTGCTAGACCAACCCCCAGCTCAGTGGTCACCTCCAACTCTGTTGCCGAGAAGATGAATCTAGCCGCCGAGTTCGTTACAGGCCGCAGCAACTGAGCTGGGGGTGGCCACAAGCTGGAGGTTGGTCTAGCAAGGCCTTGCAGTGTTGGGTTTCCAGTTCAAATCCCAGCCAGGGCACTATCTGCACAGAGTTTGTATGTTCTCCTTGTGTCTGTATGGGTTTCCCCTGGGCACTCTGGTTTCCTCCCACATCCCAAAAACATACAGATAAGTTACCATAATTTACTTCCCCCTAAATTGTCCCTAGACTATGATACATATGCTACACAAAACCTATGACTAGTAGGGATTAGATTATGAGCCCTTCTGAGGTACAGTTAAGTGACAAGACAATATCTGTACAGCGTTGTGGAAGATGCTGGTGCTATGCTAGTTCCTGAGGTCAGTTAAAGTGGACCTGAACTCTGTACTTCCTCTCTGCTCTTAAAGATAGGCAGCATAATAACCTTTAAAGAAAAACATTTATGTACAGCTTTACAGAACTCATGCAATCAATCTGAAGTGTGTCTACTTCCTGGTTTCATTGAAGCAGAGAAAGGGTTAACATCCTGTGTTTACATATTAGCTCTGTGTCTGCCAAATTTCTGTGCTGACACAGCTGAGAGCTCAATTATGAGACAAGGGGGGATTAGACAGGCTCTTATTTCAAAAAACACACAGGGTGCATTTCTCTATTTTGCTTGTGTCCTGGGCAAGAGTTCAGGTCCAATATTGTGGTGAAACCCCTTCCAGTCCCACAGTGTGCTGTCTGTAAATCGTGTTGCATTGTGGGAAATAACAGCTTTTTCCAACTGCCAAGCACGCATTATCTCCCTCTGTGCATAGAACTCTCAGTAACGAACATTCCACACAGACCACCTGGCAGAACTTAATATGTAACCACCAGTGACAAATTTCATTATGTAAATCAGGGAGAGGACAGATTTTGCAATGGGCAAACACTGGCTAAATAATGTATAAATTACCGGTAATATTGTAAACCAGGCTTTCTCAACCAGGGTTCCTTGAGTACTCTGCAGGGGTTCCTTGGCATTTTTCCTCATCATGGGGGAAGTATAATAGAGCATACTATAATAGGTGGTACTGTAAAAAAAAAGCACTAAATTGGGAGTCTAGAATAATAATGAGCACATTAATTAAAAGCACTAGAATAAGGAGACAGTATAATGAGTGGCAGTGTAATGCCGGGCATACATGGCACGTTTCATGCGCCGGATCGAGCCAGTGGCTCGATGCCGGCGCATCCCCACTCGCATCGATTGCAGCTCGTCCCTGCTGGCGGTCCTTATCAGCCACTCAATTCCCTGCCATTGTCCGCCGGCGGGAATCGAGCGGGCGCGGGTCGAGCGGCATGATCGGGCCAGCTGAATATTATCAGCTGGCCGGATCAGCTGGTCAATACACGGTACAGAAACGTACCGTGTATCCCCAGCATCATAGGTGGTAGTGACATTAACAACCACTCCTACTTTTAAAGACCATGCCTCCTGCAAAATAAATGCAGGAGTTCCTCGAGATCCAAAAAATATTTGCAGGGGTTCCTTGAGATCCAAAATGTATTTGCAGGGTTCCTCCAGGGTAAAAAGGTTGAGAAAGGCTGTTGTAAACTATAATGTTATGATGTTCTTTTCACTACAGTTCCTCTTTAAGTTGACCGAAATCGATTTGTCACTTGTGCATGCCAAGTTTTGTTATGGGTGTCACGTTGAGAGCAACAGGTATGTTAGGTAATGTATGACAGGAGAGGACATTCTCTACCAACAACAAACAGGAGTCATTCACGAGCGGAAACTACTGAGAGAGGAAGAGAATTCACTTTCCAGCCTTGTGCAGTGACATCAGCAGCCCCGCCTGTAGCTAGTACAGCCCGTAAATGGGCACGGCCACACCTTCTTTCTCTACTCAGCACTGACGTCATGGGACTCCCCCGGAAAACTCATATGGGAGTGGCGTACGGTGACGTCACGCTCGCTTAAATGCTGTATTTTATCATATAGCACCGTCCTTTCTCATCCAAGTCGGGACTGGCAGATCCGCAGACAGAGCTTCCTATCAATAGCCGAGCAGGATTACGTCGCTAAACGATAAAAATGGGACAACTGTTTACCAAACTTATGAGCATTTTCGGCAACAAAGGTGAGTGTTCGGCTTCTGTATCCCACGTACAGGACATCGAGCAGCTCTGGTAAACTCAGGCAAGATCCTACAACAATAGCATCCAGGCAGCCTTCTGTCTTTCCGATTTAGTTAACCCTTTCTAGCCAGTCAAAAACCTGTAGGATATTGTAAGCTTTATCTGTCGGGTTCTGAAAAGCTACATATCCTATATTTCAGGGATCTGTATTATTTATATTTCATTTTGAAGTACTTATTTACTTCCTCTGGACCAAAACTTTAGATGTGATGGATATATGTAAAGGAATCCCACCCTGAAAAGTTACAAAGATTTAAAGAGGTCTTTTCTCCTGACTCCACAAAGGCTGCTAATCGATTAGCTCCCAAGAACAATGTCTCATGCTGGGTCTAGTAATTACTATTATGGATATTATAGCTAGCCATACAGTATTGATAGTGGTTTGATCCAGCAAAGGATTGACATCCCTCTAATCAATGATTAGAGCTATGTAAGCTATGTGCATACTGAAACTATAGATACAATTATTGATGCTTGTTCGTTTAAGACAGCCTTTCTCAACCTTTCTACCCTGGAGGAACCCTGCAAATAACTTTTGGATCTCAAGGAACCCCTGCAAACAATGTTTTGGTCTCGAGGAACCCCTGCATTTGTTTTGCAGGAGGCATGGTCTTTAAAAGTATGTGTGGCTGTTTATTTAACTAACCCCATTACGCTGCCACTCATTATACCATCTCCTGATGTCCCAATTTAGTGCTTCTTGTTACAGTACTACCTATTATAGTGTGCTCTATTATACTTCCCCCACGATGGGGGAAAATGGCAAGGAACCCCTGCAGAGTACTCAAGGAACCCTGGGGTTCCAGGGAACCCTGGTTGAGAAAGCCTGGTTTAAGAAGTTGAACGTAAATCCCATGTACTCGTTCTTTGTGAAGTGAGGTGGACAAGGATGGAAGTGGTACACTATAGCGGTTCCTATAGAGGCGCTGTCCATACTGACTGGGTCAGATTTAAATATTGATAGAATCTGTCAGCAGAGGCCTAGTGGATTGAAATAATTTTTTTGATTTACAGTTTTATTGGATCAAGCAATGTAAGTGATTAAAAACAAGAGTTTATTTGGCTTTAGCAGCCAAAAACTAAATGTAAGCCGATACTTTTTTGACAAAAAGCTGATGTTTTTCAGCATAGGTGACCCCCCCCCCCCCCCCCCCTATATCTGGGTGGCTTACTGGCTTCCAAGGGCATCTCTTCACTTACTTGTATCTTCCATGGAGCTTTGTAGAACATTGCTGAGCATTTAGCTCAACAAGTCTCATCCTATGGCTGGCACATATTCTGTCATTTATAGTTGTATAGTGGAAGCCCACATACATATTGACTGCCTCTGGCACTGAGGGTCAGAGGGCATAGTGAGGAGGTCTGCTAGCTGAGATGGCTTTTTTGAGGCTGTATTTCTCATCACCCCTGTTTAGTGCCTTGATAGCATTGTGGTCCTCACTCTCATTACTCTTCTTTATGTGCTTGTATTTGCTCTCAGGCCTTCCCTCTCCCCCTCTTGTGTACCGAGCCTGTTCTCTAGCTGCAGGCTATTATCCCTGCACATTGGCAATTGAATGGGTTTCAGACCCTGATGTTTTTCTGAATAGTTGGGTAGGGGGTGGCAGTACAGTCCTCTACTCTTTACAAGTTTCTCTCCCAGGCCAGAATGTTTTCACAGTTCAGACATAGCTTGCATTCCTTTCTCTCCACATCTGTATGACTTTTCAGCTTGAGACCCGAAGGGGAGGAGGAAAGCTAGCTTTGCCTGTGTCTTTAGAAAGGCCTTTAACTATTTCATCTGTTTACCCCCTTTTCTGAATCAATATCTGTAGGTAGTATATATTGGATGACAGAGCTGTTAGCTACTATCCTACATTACATACATGTCAATGCAATGAGAAGTCAAAACATAATGACCTTTATAATTGTTGCCTGAATGACCAGGCAGAACTGTGCTGCATGTATTAAAAATAAGTTGGACAGGTTGCCAACGCTTGCCTGGGTGATATCAGACCATGGCTAGGATTGCAAAACAATTGGAGAATACAGTAGACCATACACATGTCAATAATGTATTATATCGGAGTAAACAGAGGTGCAAAAAGGATAAAAAGATGTACAATTCTTAAAACATGGAAGTGGCGGGGGGTGGGCCCTTTTCCACTTCAAAGGATGACAACTAGGACCGTGTTAAGGTATAACACAAGATTTATTTATACACTCCACAGGAGTATAAAGCTAGAAGCATCCAAGTCTATGCTGAGGTGCTCAGCATCCAGAAGCATCCAAGTCTATGCTGAGGTGCTCAGCATCCAGAAGCATCCAAGTCTATGCTGAGGTGCTCAGCATCCAGAAGCATCCAAGTCTATGCTGAGGTGTTCAGCATCCAGAAGCATCCAAGTCTATGCTGAGGTACTCAGCATCCAGAAGCATCCAAGTCTATGCTGAGGTACTCAGCATCCAGAAGCATCCAAGTCTATGCTGAGGTGTTCAGCATCCAGAAGCATCCAAGTCTATGCTGAGGTGTTCAGCATCCAGAAGCATCCAAGTCTATGCTGAGGTGCTCAGCATCCAGAAGCATCCAAGTCTATGCTGAGGTGCTCAGCATCCAGAAGCATCCAAGTCTATGCTGAGGTGCTCAGCATCCAGAAGCATCCAAGTCTATGCTGAGGTACTCAGCATCCAGAAGCATCCAAGTCTATGCTGAGGTACTCAGCATCCAGAAGCATCCAAGTCTATGCTGAGGTACTCAGCATCCAGAAGCATCCAAGTCTATGCTGAGGTGCTCAGCATCCAGAAGCATCCAAATGTATGCTGAGGTGCTCAGCATAGACTTGTATGCTTTTAGCTTTATACTCCTGTCTCACTGCCTTATGAAGCGGTGTCACGCCTGTGAAACGCGTTGCAACTAATGTTGAGTGTATAAATAAATCTGGTGTACCTTACCTTAACACGGTCCTATTTGTCTTCCTTTGGAGTGGAAAAGGGCCCACCCCCGCCACTTCCTTGTTTTAAGAATTTTATATCTGTTTATCCTTTTGGCGCCTCTGTTTGCTCCGATATTGTATTTGTCCACCCTTGGCGGAAAGTGTGGAAATTCTGCACATTTCTTCCCATCTACAGAGATTGACTTTTTAATCCTGAGTGGGGACAGGCTTGTTCTCCCCACCTGCCTTTACAGTGGTTGCCTAAGGGGTAACCCTGGTTTGTGAGTATTACTCTACTGACGCTACACTTTCTCCCGATACCAATACATACTACACCTGTCCCTGTTTTTTGTCTTCACAGGTCAATAATGGTCTGTTTTTGCAAGCAGTCTCAAATCAAGTATAAGTGATTGATATGGCCCCATTCAAGGTCAATCACTTTTCAGCAGAAATCAGATCAAGAATCGGTCTTAGCGTTGCTTCGCTAGCGATCTGCTGCTTGATACAGTACATAGTTATGCAGTCACTGATGCCCCACCTGTGGAAAACAATTTTGCTGCCTTACTACTATTTCAGTAAAAAAACTGCCTGAACTTGTTCCACCATGTGCATGTGACTGAAGTCAAACCGCTGCTAATTCATTAACCTTTAAGCAGTCCTCTCTATGATCTGATACGACGCAGGTTAGAGTTATAACCACTGGTATACGTTCCGCTTCCGTTCCGCTCAACGCTAATGTGAACCGGGCCTTAGGATGATTTGGGGCAATGGAAATATACGATTTATTTGGAGGCTGCCATATTTATTTCCTTATAAACAATACCAGTTGCCTGGCAGGCCTGCTGATCTTTCTGGTCAGTAGTGTTTGGATCACATACCTGAAACAAACATGCAGCTAATCTTGTCAGACACATCTGATCTGCATGCTTGTTCAGGGTATGTGGCTAAAGGTATTAGCAGCAGCGGAACAGCAGAGCAGCCAGGCAATATGCATTGTTTAAAAGGAAATCAAGATGTCAGCCTCCTAATGACTCTCACCTTGGGTTCCCTTATAAAGTGCCTGTTATTGCTCTGTCCCCTACCTGTGCTAACGGAATTTGCTGCATTGCTAGCTATTATAATCAGGTATGGGCAATTCTCTTACACCTGAGTGGATTCTCAGCAGTCCTGGGAATGGTGTAGTCTATGCACATTAAATTTCCAGACGGATTAATGCTTCTCATCCTGTGTGTGAGGATCTGAACAGTGTGGTAAGATCAAACTAATTCTAAGGCTGAAATTTGCCACTTCAAAAAAATAGAAGCACATACCACATTTCCTTGATGATTTTATAGTGATTTCCTGTCTATTCTGTAGTTATGGAAACTGAGAATAACCACACCCCATTTGTTTTTGTTCTACAGAGCACAAGGTAATCATTGTAGGCCTGGACAATGCTGGGAAGACCACCATCTTGTACCAATTGTGAGTATTAACAGCCCACCCCTAGCAGATGGCCTTGGGGGGATAAAGGAAGTGACAGAGACTTGACTAGTTAGCATATGGCTATTGATCAGTATGTGAGAAACAAGTAGACTGAACATCATGGTGCCTCTAATTCCTCAGGGCTGTAATCTTATGCCACTTTGAACCTATATAGTCTTCATGTGGCCCTGCTATTCAGTAGCACTTGGAACACTAGACTATAGTAACTGCTGACAATATTGTAAGTTCACATGATAAATGGAGCATTTCCTTCACCAATGCCAGCAGCGCTTTTCTTGTGACAACAGAGGAGTATTTTTAAAAACTCCATACAATACAAATTTACATATGACGTGGCCCAGGATGAGCAGTGCTCTTAGCCGGAACAAGCCTAATGTAAATCATTTTATTAGTTTGTGCTAATGAGCCTACTTCATGCAACTTTCCTTGCTGATGAATAAAAATAGTTTTTCACCTCCCAGCAGGCAATATTGTTCTCAGGGGCGTAGCTAGGGGTGGGCGGGGTAGGACAAGTGCCCCCGGGCGCTGGGTCCCTAGGGGCGCCCAGCTGTGACCTGTGTTTTTTTTTTTATTTATTTACCTGGTTACTACCACTGGGGACACCTATAGACCTGGTTACCTATACTGGGGGCACCTATTTTGGGGAAACTGCTGCCAGATTAACTGTATTTTTGGGGAACCGCTGCTGCCAGATTAAGTGTATTTTGGGGAACAGCTGCCAGATTATATGTATGTTGGGGGAACCACTGCTGCCAGATTGTGTCTATTTTGGGGCAACCATTGTCAAATATCTGTATTTTGGAGGAACCTCTGCCAAATTACACGTATTTTTGGTGAAATGCTGTCAGATTACATGTATTTTGGGGGGAAACACTATGGCAGAGCTCAAACTTCCCTGCCAGACCTTTTACACCACTGCTAAGGTCATGTATATTTGGCCCCACCCATTACCATGCCGACGCCCCTTTTTTGACCTTACAGGGCGCATTAATAGTCTTTGTCCCCGGGCGCTGGAAACCCTAGCTACGCCTCTGATTGTTCTCACAATAAGTTGTCCCAAGCGAACCAATGTTTTTTTAAATTATTATTGCTTAGTATTTATATAGCGCCCACATCTTCCGCAGCGCTGTATAGAGTATATAGTCTCGTCACTTAACTGTCCCTCAGAGGGGCTCACAATCCAATCTCTACCATAGACATATGTCTATGTATGTATCGTGTACTGCATGTATCATAGCCAATTTAGAGAGGAGCCAATTAACTTATCTGTATGTTTTTGGAATGTGGGAGGAAACCGGCTTGTCCAGAGGAAACCCACATAGACACGAGGAGAACATACAAACTCCATGCAGCTAGCACCCTGGCTGGGATTCGAATCGGGGACCAAGCGTTGCAAGGCGAGAGTGGAACTGGATACCTCAGGCGACAGTTTGTGCTGAGCTATGTAAAAACAAGTCACTAGCCTGCAGGCTAGCGGCACATTCTATTGCTGTGGAGGGCTGATGGAGCAGGCGGGGAGAGGGAAAGGACAATGCCCTTGGTTGGGCAGCTGTACACACACTAGATTATCTACTGAGAAGCATCGTACAGGTAGACTTGGTTTACCAGCCAGACAGCAGGAGCAGCAGATACACGGTGCTGCTCCTGCGGCATTCACACGCCATCTGGATGGATGCTTTCCATAGAATACAATCTGAGGACACATCCTCGCTGAAACATTATCATGCTGGTTCGGACTTTGCATTCAAATTGTGTCCTATTTATTGGCGCTGATCCAGCAGGTAAAGGACAGACATGAAAGGATCTCATGCTTAACATAGGATCCATTGAGATTTCTGTTTTTGAGTTGGCTCAGATCTGGCAAAACAACAACAAAAGAGAGTATGAAAAGCAATGAAATCCTTAGTGTAATAAGCCTCCTTTTACTGTACATACAAGCACTTAAGGAGTGATGCAAAGAAAAGGCATTTGGCTTGTGTATTTTAGATGGGGACCACCATGATTTTGTTATGGAAATCTGCTTTGAAATATTGTCATTTTTTAATAACTGGTCACAAAACGTGTTTTTAGCACCATTTTTAGTTTAACACTTAGTATTTGTTCCCCTGCAGCCTGATGGATGAGGTTGTGCACACAGCACCAACTATTGGCAGCAATGTTGAAGAGATTGTGCTACGGAACACTCACTTCCTAATGTGGGATATTGGAGGACAGGAGACCCTTCGAGCTACATGGAACACTTACTACTCCAACACAGAGGTAAGGACCTCCAGAATAGTGATGGTCACCTCTAGGAGAAATCATGGAGAAGCATGAGATTTGTTTGATCTGCTGATAGATTTGCAAAGTTCTGATTTGCTGTGATCATATCCTACTTTAGCACATGATCATAACTAGCAAATCAGAGGCTTTTATCTATCACCAAACTGACCGCATGCTTCTCCATGGGCTCTCCTAGACAAGACCATCACTACTCCATAACTCTAGTTTTTAACCTGTACACATCAGTGGATAATTCATACTATATAGAGAAACTCTACTGGAAATTACAACATGACAAAGTAAACAGAGTAAGGCCTTGTTCACATTGCGTTCCATTCGTGTGGGCGTTAGTGTTGGGCGTTTTTTGACGCATTTTTTTTTTCTATTCCCGGTGCTTAGGTCGGCGATTCGTTTTTGTGCTATGCGTTTTTCACGAGCAGTTTTTTTAATTCACTCCTTGACGCAAGTCAGGAAGTGAACTCTTTGACCCGGAAAATAATAAATACAATGTATTTATTCTTAAAAAAACGCAATCGCTGCACAAAGTGATTTTGTGAGCGGTTTGCATTTTTCCTATACCTTCCATTGAGGCGGAATCGTCCTGAAAATGGTCCACGCACCGCTTTGCTACCCGCACAGCGCACGACCCGCGCTGATATGAACCTTCTCATGGACATTAATTGTCCACGCAGTTGGGGGGCGTTTTTAAAAAGCGCACGCGGGTGAAAAAAGCTGAAACCGCCTGCAGTGTTAACGAGCCCTAACTGTTCTTAGCTACGGTACTTTAGTCATTACTTTTGTAAATTAAACTTCAGAAGGTCATTGCAAAGTTCTTTACTAGTTCTGCTACATGCTTAGTAAGATGACCATCCCCATAAGCAAGGCCAGATTTATACTTTTTCTGCCCCTAGGCCAGTGATGGCTAACCTTGGCACTCCAGCTGTGGTGGAACTACAAGTCCCATGAGGCATTGCAATACTCTGACAGCTCTAAGCATCACTCGGGGTGGCAGAGGCATGATGGGATTTGCAGTTTTGTCACAGCTGGAGTGCCAAGGTTAGCCATCACTGCCCTAGGCCAAGTATGTTGGGGTTCCCCTTGTGATTGAAGCAGTGCCCCTCCTATTCCATGTCCTTTTCCATGCATAACATCCATATACTGCAGCCCCCTTTTCCATGCATAACATCCATATACTGCAGCCCCTATCTTTAATTTACAACTCTCTTGTGCATCAGCTTCCTTCATGTGTTGCTTCCCATGTGCAGCCTTCTTTTTTATATGTAGCAACGCCTATTTCATGTCTAGGTGCCCCCTTGGGCTGCAGCTGCCCAAGGCTCAGGCCTTTGTGGCCTTTCCAGAAACCTGGCTCTGCCCATAAGAAGTCTCTCAAAAATCTGAGCATTTGTATCAAATGTTAGCAATGATAGATTGAGTAATGCGAGGTTATTATTAGATGTTTAGTTGAGCATTAAGAAGTTGCTATTTGTATTGTGTTTGTGGCCTTAGTTTCCAAGCATTGTATGCAAACAGCAACTGGTTTAGAGAGTGCCAGAGGGTCAGGGTGCCCAACCATGACTGCTAGCTTCCCCTCTGTGTTATGTTTTGTTTTTAACCAGCTATGTGGTTAGTCTGTATTCTGCAATCTAAATAAAGAAAATATAACCTGCGCTTTATTACTGGCATAACCACAAAAGTGGGAACCAACACCGCATAACAACTATAATTCCATTAATGTAAACAAGATAGGGAGGCTCAACACAACATTGGGATAAACAGTGATGTTACTAAACTTTATATGCATGTGCATACCACAAATCATGAATACTTTTGAAACCCCCACCATGCAAGAAAATTCTCAAAATAAGTTTATTACCTTTTTTATATACTTTGTAGTACTTTTTTTATTTTTTTAATTGCTCAATGCTGAAAAGTTATATTTTAGATAAGATGAAACATTTTCTTCTTGGAGAAAACCCATGAGAAAAGTTAATAGGATATGACCTATTGTATTGTATGATTACTTCACCTAATCTCCTCCTTTTTTTAAGCTTTTGTCATATGTTTTTACAAGGTTTTCAATCCCTTGCAGCAACATTATACTCCTCACCTATGGGTTGGAGAGATTGGTAATGCTGCTGAGCAAACAGTTACTGGTGTTCTGCAGTAATCTGACCACACAGGGGGAGGAGATTAAAGGAAACCTGGAATTCAAAAAAAAAATTAAACATAGAGGAAAGCCTCTGAATGGTCCAGAAGCTTCTTAATCCATCTTGGAGCACACTGCTGCTGCATACAGACCCTTCAAGCGTTTCCGACAAGAGCTTGTTGGATCTGTTCTCGTGGCCGCATTCCCCTCCATGTAGGAACACAGCAGTACTGCGCATACACGAGTTTGGCTGGGCCTGTACAGGAAGCTGGAGCCACGCGCACTATGGCTAGGCTTCTACACAGAGCAGAGTGCGACTGCAAACAAGACTACTGTCCTCATCAGCAGTGATGGGTTCAAGGAGGACACAACCATTCAGAGCCTACTTCTAGTTACAGTTTTTCTGTAACCTGACAGATTCTAGTTAAATTACACAGAAAGAATACCTTACGTGACAGATAGCCGCCCCCCCCCCCCCCCCCCCTAAAAAAAAAAAAAACCTTTCCTTTCTGCATGACTCATGTATATGGATTAGTAAGTAAGGCACAATTTCTGTTCTTCCATTGTGCGTAGGTGACTGACTTTTCTGTATATGTGTGTGTATATATAGTGTACCGACATGTAGGTAGCTGCACCTCTGCCTGTATGCTAAGTGTGAAAGAACGCGGAAAAGCCGCCGCGTGTGCTGACAGTAAGGCGGCTAATTCCGCGTCCAGCACGGCGGTTTGCACGCAGAAGCATGTGTCTGGTACTGTGAGAGAACGCGGAAAGGCCGCCGCGTGTACTGATAGCAAGGCGGCTGGTTCCGCGTCCAGTGCGGCGGTTTGTACGCAGCAGCATGCGCCTGGTGTGGCTGGGTCTGTTAGTTCACACAGATTCAGGAATACTTGCGCGTGCGCTGAGAGGCAGAACTTTTATGATGGCCAAGGGGGAATCAGCTGATCAGGCTGGTCAGCTGACCTCAGAGCAAGTGGCTATTGGTCTATCACTTAAGGGTGGCGCCAGAGAGCGCTGCTCTATATATAGTTACTGCTGGCCAGTCTCAAGTTGTCTGCCGTTGCGAACACTACGTGGAAGCACTCAGACCTTAGTCAGATCCAACAGTGTGTTTGAACCAGGAGGACCTGGGAATTCACACTGAGCCAGATTACTACTGTGTTATTATTGTGTTATACTTGAGACTAGTTCCAGGGTGTAGAGACCACGGACCTCACACCCAAGACTAGGCATTGTTTGTTATCTGTTATGACCTATTGCTTTCCTGACTACCTCTCCGCGCGCTGATTCGGTACCACACATATCTGATCTTCTGTTGCCAACCCTGCCTTCTTTGGATACCGAATCAGCCTTCTGTCTTTGTACTTTGTCTGTCTGTGTGTTGCCGACCTGGCTTGCCCGACCTCGAGAGCTATCTCTCTCCTTTAGGAGATAGTCTCCAGATCAGCTAGTGACATCCACCTTCAGGTGTCACTCACTCACTGGTCCTTCCTACCTTCAGCCTGAGACTCCACCCCTTGGAAGATCTCAGGCTGCTGGAAGGTTCTCATGCATCTCTTAAGAGCAGTGTTGCCCACACTGCCAAGGATCACCTGCTCATCAGGTGGATTACTCAAAGTAAATATTGTTGCACCAAACACTCACGATATATACAGGTGTCCAGAGGTTAGTACTATATCTGTATTATTGGTGATTCTGCAGATCATCAATAATCAGGTATATATCTGTATTCTTGGTGATACTGCAGATCTCTGTGTGCTGACACCGATCGTTACACTAAGTAAATGAGCAGTCCACAGCTTGTTTTGCACCTGTAAACTGTATTCCACCCAGGTGCGGTGCAATGACTGGCCAGATCCAGCATCTGATACAAGAAATGAGGTATTCCACTCTCACCAGTGGACTTGTTAGCTCAATGCATAGAGTAACCATGGATAATCAGTGAGAGGTTAAGTCTAGCTTGCATGCAGATTTAATGCCTGGGAATATGGATGTAAACCTTTTTTTTTTAATTCTGATGTTCCTCTCCTCAGTTTGTCATCATGGTGATTGACAGCACGGACAGGGAGAGGTTACCAGAAACGCGTGAGGAGCTCTACAAGATGCTGGCACATGAGGTAAGGACTCTTTTTCAGTTTACATACTGTATAATGCAGATAGGGAAAAACTAATTATACCCTGTACAGGAAAAACCAGAAGGAATGGATGTGAAGGTCCTGCCTACAGTAATCAGATTGCAATTACACTATATGTTTTACACTGGTTAGGAAATATAACAAATATATGAATGGATTCTCTGAGCAACCCTACCACCTGCTTTCTGTGTCTTATGGTTCCCCCTCACCATCCAATCAGGCGGTACAATCTTACAATATCTGAAAAATGCTGGCACGGTTGTGCCATGTGTGGTCAGCCTTAGCATAAAGCCAATCACAGACATGAGGTAACATTTGCATTATATTGGGTATTTTTGGCCAAATCAGAAAATTATTTCATGCCTGTGGCAGAGTGACCTCCTCAAAAGAAAGCTAAGATATGGGCTAATCGGTTCAGCCACTGTTAAGCTTTGCCCACATGCTAGACCACGGTCATTGGGAACGAACAACAAATGACAGGTCAGCTGACCATAATCTAAAAAAAGAGGTGTCCCAACGACAATAAAAGACAGCAATTCTTATTCATGTGATGATCGACCCATTCAAAATACTCATGTTTTTGCGAATCTGGGCTTTCACACTTCTGGTAACGACCCGTTCAGGAGACAATCATTGTGCCGTCACTGAATTCAAATGTATGACGATGTTATTCGCTTGTCGATAACCATTGGGGATCGATCATTTTCCGACGATTGATCTTATGTGTGTACAAAGCTTGAAGCTGGTTTCTGCAGGTGCGGCCCGGGGGCCTCACCACCGAAAACGGCCTCCGGGGATTACAGTACTCAGTGTTCTCCCCAGAAATTTTTTCCAGCCGGGTGGCATGAAAAAGTAGCTGGGTGGGGCGAGATGAAAGAATGCAGGGCCACTGCTTCTCTGCTTATTTATGCTTACAGCAGAGGTGGAGTTGAGCCGATGACAGCCGGGTGCTCACCAAAACTAGCCGGGTGGAGCACCCGGCTAAAAGAGCCTGGGGAGAACATTGCGTGTTAGTACGCAGTAATCCCCGTCTGGCAGCAGGCCAATGAGGAAGTGACGCTCACTTCCTGTGGCCGAATCGATTAAGTGTATTGCTAAAATATGCTTCCGCAATGTGTAAAACTTGTGGCAGGCATTTTAAAACACTCACGCCACCATAGACTTGCATGACTTCCTGCTGCAGAGGTTGCATTGTAATGTAGGTTTCCGCTTGCATTAGAGTAGCTACTTTCACCGCACCGCGTAGTGCGATATGCCCCATAGACTTTCATTGCCCTAGCGTTAGGCTGTGGTAAAATACCGCATTGCGCCAGTGTGAAATTCCCCTCAGTGTATATCTGACATGGTTTTGTTTTGATTTTTCCCTACAGGATTTGAAAAATGCTGCTGTGTTAATTTTTGCCAATAAACAAGATGTGAAGGATTCCATGTCTGCTTCGGAGATCTCCTCCTCTCTGGCACTTGGTGCTATAAAAGACAGAGCCTGGCATATTCAGGCATGCTGTGCCCTCACAGGAGAAGGGTATGTCTCCCCACTGTAATGGCTGATGAATGCTTTTATTTGTAATATGTGTAGTTCACTTGTCTTCCTTCTCCCAGCACACATCAGCTATTCCTGAGAACAGAGATCTGTCTTTTCCCAGCCCTCTGACCCGCATCATGTAATCTCATAGAGAAAGTGTTGTTGGCAGCCTGTATTATTTTTCCACTATTGTACAGCGCACTGTTTCTAATAAACACCTGGCTGTTTTCCAATGCCATCCACTATCTAAACAAAACTCGGCCAACTTGTTGCTGAGGGCTGATGCAATCTCCAGTTTATCACTAAACATTCTCAGGCTTGACTGCATCAATAATGTGACCCTGAAACTCCCTTACAGCTTATTTCAAGTGAGCATCACAAGATAGAAAAGACACAGAGCATTTATATTGCGCTTTTCTCCTGGCGGACTCAAAGCGCCACAGTTGCAGCCACTTAAGCCATGCACCATGGGTGACCACGATCTTTAGGTAACCTTGCTCAAAGACTCTTTGCTGTTTTTGTGCTGCCTTTAATAAATACTGCACTTTAAAAAATATATCTGGGAACATTCTCCTTCATGTCATGGTATGTCAAAAGAAAAATCATAACGTGAAGTCAACTGTATGTTTAATCACTTAAGTACCAGCGGGCTCTGCCCCCTTAACCTCCCTGGCGGTACAATAAATCCGCCAGGAGGGCAGCGCAGCACTTTTTTTTTTTTTTTTTAAAGCATGTAGCTAGCGCTAGCTACATGCTTCCCCCCTCCCTTCGATATCCCTCCCACCCCTCCGATCGCCGCGGGCGCTTTTACCCTGCAGGGAATCCCGTTCTGAACGGGATTCCCTGTATGGTCTTCCCCGTCGCCATGGCGACAATCGCGATGACGGCACCAGCGTCGTGACGTCAGCGGGTGTTCAGAAATACCCCTCAGTGCTGATTGGCCAGGCAGCGTAAGGGGTTTGGGCGGGGGGGGGGGGGGCGGCGCGGTGGATAGCAGCGAATCGGCGGGTAGCAGCGGCGATCGTTATGCACACGCAGCTAGTAAAGTGCTAGCTGCGTGTAGCAAAGAAAAAAATATGTAAATCGGCCCAGCAGGGGTTACCGCCAAGGAGGTTAAGGACCAGAGACCGCTAGTACCAGAAATGGCGGAATACAGTTGAAACACAGCACGTAACTGCCGTCCACACCGGGAACCTCAGGCCACCCACACTGCTGTGTTTATGACGGCAGAGTCCTATGAGCTCGTCAGGCGCCACTTTCATTGCTTACATTGTCAGACAGGGTCAGGAGACAATGAAATCTGCTCCTAGCCAGCTCACAGGGCTCTGCTGTTTAGAGAGACGGCAGAGCGAGTGACCTGCAGCGGCGTAGATTTCATGACGTCCTTAAAGGAGGACTGTAAGCGGGGGGGGTTGAAGAAGAGTTGAACTTACCTGGGGCCTCTAACGGTCCCCTGCAGACATTCTGTGCCTGTGCCAGGACATAACCATCCTCCGGCCCCTGCTGCCGGCTCAATTATGGGATTTCTGACTTTAAAGTCCCAAACCACTGCGCTTGCGCAGCTGCGTCCTCGCTCGCACTGAAGGTGCGGGAGCGAGGAAGCAGGTGCGCAGACGGTACCAAGCGGTAGCACACTGTACAGACCGTACTGACCACACCGGGAGCGAGGAGGCACCTGCGCAGGCGCAATGGTTTGTGACTTTAAAGTCGGAAATCACGGTACTGAACTGGTGGCGGGGACTGGAGGATCGTTATGTCCCTGCGCATGCACAGGACATCTGGGGGGACCGTTGGAAGCCCCAGGTAAATTCAACTCTCTTTCCCCCACTCTTCCTTACAGTCAGTTAAAGGGCAATGCTCTCCTTTAGCCAGGTACATAAAGCACACCTGATGAGACATGCGATAAACATAGGTACATATACTATACCTACAAAGAAATAGTCTTAGGTCTCAGTCTGTTTTAAAGTACCACAAGTGTTAAAAAGCTAGAGTTATTTATGCAAATGTGCTTGTTGAACAGTTTGTCAAATTCAGGTGGATTCCTGAAAAGTAAAAAAAAAAGCCACAAGAGTTTTTAATCTGAGTGCGAAAAGGCTTGTGATAAGGTTTTAGTGCTGGAACATTCAAAAAGTCGCTACTTCTTTTTGTATTTCAGCTGAACAAGGCAGGTTTGTCACGGCTGCTATTTAAAGTTAAATCTTAAAATGCAGTCTGTAAACTGAAATTAAAAATGGGACTCAGTTCTATGTTATATTTAACTTTAGCAAAACACATAAAATTAATCCTCTTATAAGTTACTTGTTTAAAGCAAACCTGAAATAAAAATAAACACCTGTATAATGACAGGTAGCTAGACTGTTGGCTGAAGTAAAGCTCAGTTTACATGGGCAATTAACTGGCACGTTTTAAAGTATATAAAACACTCTTTTGTGAAATACTAGTCATGTCAATGGGGCAGTGCTGTTTTTCCACTACCACAATTTGTTTTTAATCAAATCGCAATCGCCTGTCAAATTTTTTTTTTTTTTTCCCTAATACGGCTGCGCATTAAAACACCTGACGGATCATGGCGCAATCGTGGCACTGGTAATTGAAGAAAGCACAATTGCAGCGTGCTTTTGTATGTGATCTGTATGACCCTTAAAGGACACTTGAAGTGAGAGGAATGAGGAGGCTGCCATGTTTTTCCTTGTATGTATATTGCCTGGCTGTCCTGCAGATCCTCTGCCTCTAATACTTTTAACTGGAGACCGTGGACAAGTATGCAGATCAAATGTCTGACGGCATTTGCCACATGCTTGTTTCTGGTGTGTGATTCAGACACTACTAGTGCATGAAAGTTTAGAAGGAAACCCAGGCAACTGATATTGTTTAATAGGAACTAAAGATGGCAGCCTTTATATACCTCTCATTAGTCCACATAAACTGGGCCTGTAA